>NC_062194.1:1157500-1167500 GCF_912470025.1 Vespa velutina
CTTCTTCTCCGTTTGCTGCAGCAGCTTCGAGCAAGAAGGTACACGGATCGCTGGCGTGTACCGTTAACGCGCAGATTAATGGTCCGTGCTCTTCTACTCGTGCCAGACAAAGGAAACAGTTATTTTTCAAAGTAATTAACTTTGGCCTTGCCCGCGAGGAAAAACGAAAAACTAGTTCTTTCTCCATTCGTTTTCTCTTCTTCCTTTCGTTTTTCTCTTTCGATCGTATTCGATTCTTCGATTTAATCTTATCTAATTTTCTCTATTATATATTTTTCTCTCTCTCTCTCTCTCTCTCTTTCTATCTCTTTTCTTTTTTTGTCGAAACTACCATTACAAATCTCACGAGACACGTAGGGATTCTACAAAAGACAGCATCGATGAACGTCATTGTCCATCGAGAAGTTTCTCCTCGCCATGGTTTCGAGTTCGAAACAACCTAAAGTCTTCCTGCATCTCCTCCTCCTTCGGACTATCCTTTGGCTACCGCTTCAAAGCTAACGATTACATGATGGTTAACGATCGCACAACTACTCCTGCGAGTCCTTTCTTCGTTACGGACACATATACACATGTATACATATACACACACATACACACACACACACACATATATATATATATATACACGCGTATATATTCTATCAGATCCCTGTCTTCTTCTTCTTACAATTTCCTTCCCTTACCTTTCTCTTTTCAATATAGGGTGTCCTCTTTTGATGGTACTTGATATCAATATTGTAATAGATAATAATAACGATAAGTATTGACGAATTTATAAAATTACTATCATCGAATTAATGATTTGAAGGAAATATTTGTCTTACGATTGTCCTTTAAATCTATACGATTTTAATAATATTTGATGTAAATCCCATTTAAATAGGACACCCTCTATATTATAGTTCTCTCTCGCTCTTCCTTGAAGGAACACGCATATACAACTAAACGGAGTTTTCAATCGATACTACTCTCTTCCAACTGCCTAAATCTACTCTCGAAAATGTCAGAAGAGCTTGGAACGTGTCCATGGTTACCATACATTGTTTCCTATTACCTTCTAAGCACAGAAAGTCGCCATTCTCATGAGCACAGGTACCCATATTCAGTTCCTTCGATTTTACCCTCAACATTTTATCCTTCCCTCTCTCTATCTCTCTCTCTCTCTTTCTCTCATTTTGCTTTACTGTCTAGCCTCTTTATCGGAAATACTTAATCCTCCCTTTCCACCAGTAGAAGAGGAGGGTAGTTGGAGGCATGTACCTATCGTTCGGGGGTAACTCGATCCGTGTTTCGAGATTTTATTGAGTGTTCCTCGCTTGCTTTTCGGCTGTAGGATACGTTTGTAGATCCGATCGATTTCTATCTCATTCGGATAAAGGAACGATCCCATGTTAACGTTCTAGTACTTTAGCTGTACTCGATAATTAGAAAATACGGGATTTTAAAGCAGAGAGAAAAATCCGATAGAAGGTTTTATGGAAATTTCGTTTCGCTTAAGTCGTAGATCCCCTCTTTTTTTTCTTATTTTTTTTTTCCCCCCCCTATTTTTTTCTTTCTCTTTTTTTTTTGTTTTCTTCCTTTTTTCCTGTATTTTTTATTATTTTCTTTATATGTTAACAGGAAAACCTTTATTATCGAAACGTACATTGTTTTCTCGGAATCTTTATTTAGGTCACGGATTGTTTTCGCTTAATTAATTATTATTTATCTAGAATGGTCCAAGAGTATTGTCTCGTTTTAATTAATATTCGTTTCCAATATAACCGTATAATTTGAGAACTAGAATAAGAAAGACTAGAATGGAAGATTATAGATGGGAAATTTGAAGATATTATAATAAGAAAAAATATAATGGAATCGATTGACTTTAAACGTTTTCGTTCTTTAAACAAACAAAGAGTCAATAATGAATACAGGTATAGTTGGGACTAAACACAAAGATCAGATTCAATGGAGTTTCATCGTAGTCCAGCTTGGAATAGTAGTCTACCGTGAATAGTATCGATTTATTTTCTTTACTCGTTTATTTTTCTTTCTCTTTCTCCTTTCATTTTGAATGGAAGAACTTTGCCAGGGCAAGTTTTAGAAACCGAGAATGCGAAAGACGTTGATCGTAATAACGATTACTCGTATTTCTCTGACCATTCCTTTACTATCTCTTGCTCTCTCTCTCTCTCTCTCTCTCTCTCTCTCTATATATATATATATATATATATATATATATATATATATATCTCAGAAAGGAAGAAAGAAAAAAAGTGGTTGGCTATCTTGGCAGTAGACTCCTTGAGAGAGAAGTAGCACTCCAACTATAAGATAGCAAGCATCGTACTAAAAAAGAAAGAGGGGAAGGTTGGTAGGATAGAAGGGTGGTTAGGGATGGGTGGTAGTGGTGATGGTGGTGGTAATGGTAGTAGCAGGAATGAAATACGCCAGAGTCGAGCCCTAGCTTCTGCTTTCAAATTATTGTATAATTGTATATTGCCAGGGAACAAAGTTGGATGGAGACCTCGACGACGTAATAACGGGACCCAGAACATTTATTTAAAAACGCTCGGCTCGTCGTCTCTCTCTTTCTCTCTCTCTCTCTCTCTCTCTCTCTTTCTTTTTTCTTACAACCTCCCCTTTATCCCCGTACTCTTAGCTCACCTTTTTTCTACTCTCTTTCTCTATTTCTTTTCTCTTCCTTTTTTCTATCTATTTTCTTTTCTTTCGTAGTTCTCTTACCTCGTAGTTTACGAAGGAACTGCTTTTTGCGATGAGCAAAAGTTATAAATGAAAATGAAAAAAAGATGAAGGGAGTTATGATTTATGAATTTCGTCGTCTTCCCAGATGCATTCCCAACTTCTTTTTTCTGATTCAATTCCTTTTAAGGAACGTAGATTCAATTTATTTCATAATTCACTAGGTTGTATTTATTGATCATATTTGCAAAATTTGGTTTTGTTCCTTTTTTTTTTGTCATCTTTTTCCTTCTTTATATTTTAACGTAATCCTTATAGCCTGTTCTTTTTCGTCGTTCGAAGGAACTTGAAAGGTAGCATAGTGGAGCATACCTCTCGAAAGAAGTAAACTGAATGGGAGACGATGAAGACGCCAAAGTAACGGCTCGAAAAGTGGCTTCGACATCTACGAGCTGATAGATGCGTCCCTTATCTCGACGAAGGGACGAAGGGAAGGAAGAGAAGGCTGAGAAGAAGGAGGAGGAGGAGAAGAAGAAGAAGAAGGAGGTGGCTCTTTTGCAGGAGCATCGACATCAGGACAACCTTTTTTCGTTGCCACCCTTCGCTCGTTTTTATCGACACTTCGACGATTTACTATAACGCTGTCCCTGTGATTCTATCTTTCAATCTCTCTCTCTCTCTCTTCCCCCCTTTCTCTCTCTCTCTCTCTCTCTCTCTCTCTCTCTCTCTCTCTCTCTCTCTCTCTCTCTATCTGACACGGTCGCTTATACGTTTTCTTTAGGTCCAGGCTTGCATTAGAGAAACGAGATATGCTTGACAAGTAGATACTGGCCTATTCAAAGAGAGTTAGTATTAGGTATCGTGATGGAGGTACATGTTACAAACCATAAATTTTTCATTTTATTCATTATTTTCTCTTTTCGTTTTATTTCTATCTTTCTTCAACTAACCATCCTATTCCTTTTCTTTTTCTTTTTCTTTTTTTTGTTTCTTTTTTTTTCTTTTTTTCTTTCCCATTTCATTTTCTAGCTACTAGCGTGTTCTTACGAGCGCGAGTTTTTTTGGCATATTTATTTTCAAACATCAATATCAGGGATTGTTTTTCTTTTTCTTTTCTTTTTCTCCTTTTCTTTTTCTTTTTCTTTTTTATTTTTTACAGTAGCTTATGGCAAATGAGAAATTCTCTTTTCTCTCGGGCTATCTTTTTACCAACATTACTGTATGCTGAACTTTACTTTACGAACCTCTGTAGAAAGATGCATTCACGCGGTCGAACGAATCTCGGATCCGATTTTTCCTCCTTGTTTCTTTCTTTTCACCTTATCAAAGGGAAGAAAATGGAGTCGGTCGTTCGAGAGCATCAAAGGGGTAAAAAGGAGAAAGAGGAGGAAGTAGTAGTAGAGATAGAAAGAGAGAGAGAGAGAGAGAGAGAGAGAGAGAGAGAGAGAGAGAGGCACTCTTGCGTGCACTGGTTTTTAGAGCGTGGCACGGGCAAACATTTTTGGATGGAAGCCAAGAAATCGGCCGCTCCAAAAACAGACCACGAAAGAAGTTAACCAAAGAATCTTGCCCGGTTCCAAAAATAATGCTCCTTGTAATAATGCAGCACTATTTGTCGTCCCTTCTTCTCTTCTGATCCCTATCGATCTTCGAACACATGTTCGGGACAAGAGATGAACCAGTTTGCTTTTTTTTTTCTTTTTTATTTTTTCCTCTCCCCTCCATCCATACCCCATTCCTCCCTTCCAAAGTTCTCGTCCGCTTCGTCCTTGTTTTCCCTTTATTTAGAACAGTTGTTCGTTTTATTAAGACAAATATGAAAAAGTCGTTGTTAACTTTATTAATTTAACGTTAATCCCTACAGATTTGACAGAGGTAAACAGTGCCTGCGTCAATAGACAAACATTCAGGCTCGTTCATTCAGTTATATTAATAACACTTCCAGTTTGCTCTATCGCGTTAGAAGATAGGAAAACCGCGGGAAAACACGAACGATTGAAAGAGAATCGAGATATAGGGATAGAGAAAATTCGCAGAGATTGTTCCTGGTTCGTGCAAACGAACGACGGCACGTACTCTTTCAGTGTTCTATTCGCACGTTTCGATTTTCTACGACGAAACAAGGGAACAACCGGTACAAACCAATGTAGAATCAGTCAGGTCCAACCGAAACGAATAGGAAAACTATACTCTGTGTTTCCAAAAAAGAAAAAAACGAAAAAAAAAAAAAAGAATAGAAAAAAGATAAAAAGGGGATAGATAGGGTAAAGGGAATTCGTTTCTCAACAAATCGTCCAGCGCGGAAAACGCACTGGAAACGCGCTACGTTCGATTGTTTGATCTCTGTTAGCTTTTTTCTTCTTTCCCTTTTTTCTTTTCTTTTTTTTTTTTTATTCTTTCCTTTTTGTTTAACTCACCCTCGTTCCTTCCTTTATCTTCGTTTTTTTCTTTCTTTACTTTTTATTTTTGTTTACTCGAAAAAGAAAGGAGAACGAGTTTGAGGGATGAGAGAGAGAGAGAGAGAAAGGTTACTGCGACCTTTCGACAGGGGAGAGAAAAAAAAGAGAAGAGAGGATAAAAATCGTGGATGGCTCGTGGAGAGAAGGACCGGCTGTCGAAGCGGCATTTATCGAGATTGTCCGCGGGCGTTTGGACAATTCGAACGAACGGATGGTCGCGTGGGAGTATAAAAAGAGGGAGTGAGATAAAGAGGAAGTGAAAGAGAGAGAGAGAGAGAGAGAGAGAGAGAGAGAGAGAGAGAGAGAGAGGGAGAGGAGGAGGAGGATGCCTGCAGTTTTCTGTCGGATTTTGGAAAATCCTCAAAAAGCTCTAGCGCAGAGCAGGCAGTGGTTTCGTGCGCTCGTGCCCCAGCGATATTTATTCGATCGTGCGTGTAGGAATTTATATATATATATATATCTTTTCGTGCGTTAGTGAAAAAGCGATTTCATATTCCGCCTGTCATATGCAACGCGTGCTGACGTTCCATTTCGGAATCCCTCTCTTTTTTTCCACAATTTTCGAACGTATTTGACTTGCATTATCCTTCCTTGTTGTTTAATACTTTTCAAACCGACGATGTGGATTTTTATTTATCGTATAGATAAAATATACTCGTTTGTGCAGTCTATCTTCTTCTAGCGATTTTATTTCTTCTTTTTTGTTCTTCCTTTTTTCTTTTCTTCTTCCATCTCCTCCCCTCCCCCCCCCCCCTCTCTCTTTCTCTCTCACGAGATAAGCCTTTTCTTTTTTGTTTATTCATCGTCGCAAGGGAAACACGTCGAAAGGTATTAGGCATTCATCGAATTTATATCGACTATTGCGTTACACGAATAGCTTTTAACTTTTTCATGAAAAATCAGTTTATCTTTTTAGTTATCATCAGCAAAATATATATATATACACATAGAAAGAGAGAGAGAGAGAGAGAGAGAGAGAGAGAGAGAGAGAGAAAAAGAGTGTGTAAATATCTCTTTCTCTATCTCATGGTTTACAGAATGCGGATTCTCACGGAGATCGATTACGCTTAGTCCGTTCGAAACCCTCCTTGAAATGCGACCTGGAAATCGGCCGTAGGACTCCTTTGATTCGGCCACGAAGGAGGAAAATCCTGACGAAGGACTCTCATGGGAATGTTTCTTCTTCTTTTCCTTTCTGTTTCTTCTTTCTTCGATTACTGGTCATTTTTCTCTTCTATCTATTCCTTTTCTTTTCTTGGTACACGTTATACCATTTCTAACGATTCTTCTTTCTTCTCTTCGAAAGAAAAAGAAACTTTCATTTTCTCCAAAGTTTTAAGCATCTCAATGTATTATATACATACATACATATACATATATATATATATATATATATATATATATATATATATATAATACTATAGCTTTTATTTATTTCACTTTAATCTATAAATGTGAAATTAAATTTCGTTCTATCAAAGAGCTTGGCCCGACGTCACCGATAAGCACTTTCACGAGACTCCGTTAATTACTCGAACTAATAATACCTTTACTTACCGTCTGGGGAACGGTGCGTTATACGTGAAAGCGGAGTTTCGTGACGTGGGAGCACGTTCGTTGCGTTTCACGAATATCCTCAGTGGCTCTGTGTGAAGTCACATCTGGAATCATGGACATGATCCTTTTTACATCGATACTAGAAACTATGTTTTTTTTTTGTTTCTCCCACCTCGCCCCTCCCTCACCAAAAGAAAAAAAAAAGAAAAAAAAAAAAATAATAATATCATTAAATTTTGTAATTTCTATTTTTCTCAATGTATTTCCCTTTAATGAATTAAATTACCATGTATTTTTTCGTTTTCTTGTCTAAGAATGTAAAAAAAAAAAAAAAAAAAAAAAAAAAAAATAAAGAAAATAAATAAAAGGAACAAAGATAATCGGGATATATAATATGTAGCTGAAACGAAAGTAGTAGTACCAAAAATAAAAGAAACTATATATAGAAATCGATATAGAGATCCGAGAAATGTTCGCGTGGCAGAGTTGGATGATGAAGGAAGGGGTGAAGGGAAGTAAAGGGGGAGTGGAAGGGAGAGCGGAAAACTCGCGAATGAAACACGGTTCACCGAGCACCGTTTGTTCTTTCCAGACCGGTGGACCGTGCAATCTTTTCGCAAATCCGGGTTACTGCGGAACTACGAACTCTTTTTCTGTCTCTCTCTCTCTCTCTCTCTTTTTGCACACACACATACGGCCGCGCGCGCGTGCGTGCCCATACATATAAAAATACACATACACTTATACGTATACACCCTTTCTATTCCGTTTTTTCATGTCGATTGGTCGGTCGTATCGAAGGTAGATGTTGTCAACAAGTATATACATATTTCGTTCGCAAGAAGTTCTCGATGTTGTCAATGATAGAAAGAAGACAGAGAGTGTGACTTGGCTCCTCTCTGGCGTCCCTTTTACGAGATTTAACGAGAGGGAGAGGCGATAGGAGATCGTTCTAAACGCGAGTCGAATTTATTACGAGGTTTCGTCATGTCGAATGGAGAGAAAGAGACCAGAACAGAGGAGGAAGAACGTTGTCGTTTTACGATTCGCCGTTTATCGAGATTGAATTTCTTCGCGCCGAATTAGATTTCCTTCTCGTCGATCCGATTCATCTCCCTTTCCTCCTCCCCCTCCTACTCCTTCTTCGTCTTCCTTCTCCTCCTCCTTTTTGCGTTTTCTCGTCCCGTCGGTTCTACGAACATCCAAGGGGCGTTTATTAAAAGCTACAATGGAATTTCTGAGCGGATTTATTCAAGACCGCTTCTCTCTCCTCTCATTTTCTCTCTCTCTCTCTCTCTCTCTCTCTCTCTTTCTTTTTCTCTTTCTCTCTCGTGTTTGCGGAATAATGATCCCTCGCGCTCGGCCGTGCTTGTTCATACGGTATAATTAATGGCGATGTGGAAGATAATCGAGTCTCACGTAATGCATCTTCATGAGTGGCTTTTGCATTCAAACGAAAAATTTATAGTTAAGATAATTGTGATTGGTTTTAGTTATGGGTTTTTTGTTGATACAATTATGATAATGATAAAAATTGTTATATATTATTTTTTAATAAAATTTATTATATAAGATATATGGTTGAGTTAATATTTATGAAAGAAATGTATTTCCCGTTGCATCGTCGTCGTTATCTTAACTTTAACGTCGTTCATCTTAACGCGTGTACGTCTTAACGATTGCAACGCACTAGATCAACTGAGAGAGAGAGAGAGAGAGAGAGAGAGAGAGAGAGAGAGAGAGAGAGGGAGAGAGAGCACTGCACCGACAGTAGATTAGTCTACGTCGAGCATCCACCATATGCGCCAGGACACGTCGCTCTCTGGTCATTAATTCCATTAATTAAGGGAACCTCAGTCCCTTGCCTCTCCAACGAGCTGCTGCGTCGAGTGTTCGCCGTTTCGTAAGAGATCGAGTGAGTTTCCTATGGACCGCAAGAAGATGCTGCGTCATTATAATTATATCCCTATTATCCTATTTCGTCTAGAAATTTTCTTAAATACGCACGATCCTTTCTTTTTATTTATTTATTTTTTTTTTCTCTATTTTTTTACTTCGCTGAAAATCTTGTCGAGAGTTTGTTTTTCTTTTTTATTTTTTCTTTCTTTCTTTCTTTATCTTTCCTTCCTCCACATGCTACCCTACCCTCTTTTTTATCCGTCCTTTGTCACTTTTTATTTCTTGAAATACTAGGTACGCGATACGTGCTCATTGATCGTCACATGTATTTACATTTATTGATATTATCGCGTATATACTAGCGTGTGTTGCTAGATCTCTCCTCCTCCCTCTTGTTCTCTCTCTCTCTCTCTCTCTCTCCCTCTCTGCACTGTGCTCAATGAATATATTGTTGATTCCACGACAATTTATGCGTCCGTGCGGCTTGGCCACATTTCAATCCCGAATTATTCAGTTCCTATCCTCTTCCCTTCATATCTCCCTCTCTCTCTCTCTCTCTCTCTCTCTCTCTCTCTCTCTCTCTCTCTCTCTCTCTCTCTCTCTCTCTTTCTCTTTCTATCTCTCTTTCTCTCTCTTCGTCTATCGTAGTCTGACAAGCACTCCATCAAAGTGCATTCATATAAATAATTACATATCGGGTGGCATTATTAAATCATTCATTTCAATTCCATCCGGTCGCGCACAGGCAACAACCTATTAGTTATCGTTCTCCCAGCGGATCGACAATAAAATCCGAGGACAATGCGACATAATCGTCGTTCCGTCAGCTATAGGAAATGTGCTGCCTCGAATTATCGGCTCGTTACTAGACGAGCCTACGTTTGTTATACCAACTATCTCGAGATTATTGTTCATCCCTGCGCTTGTTCAACTTGCGATACTTCGAAATCGTCGATTATTTTTTTATTTATTTTATTTTGTTTTGTTTAATTTTTTTCTCCTCCCTAGAAATAACAGGATAAATTGCAATCGTATTTATGTATCGTTTTATAATAATTTTTGGAGAAATGAATTTTTTTTTCTTTTCTTTTTTTTTTTCTTTTTTTAGAATCGAATTTTCAACGAATTTTTTTTTTTTTTTTTTTTTTTTTTTTTTAACTTCTCGTATCTTTTGGCGAGAAAGCTAATATTTGGGCGACAACACGAACTACAAACTTCGATGGTCGATAACAAAAGAAAAATTCTACTAGTGATTTTAACGAAGGGTACACGGAAATCGAGGGTGGTGTCTGTTCGTCGATTTTCACACGTTCGATCGCACGGAAGAGAGGACTTTCTCTCTCTCTCTCTCTCTCTCTCCCTCGGCTCGAATTACACATTCTACCGATTATCGTTAC
>NC_062194.1:1170000-1192500 GCF_912470025.1 Vespa velutina
TTTTTTTCGAATCCATCGACGAATTAAGATTATCATTGAATGATTAATGTTATCGAATCTAGTCGTAAGTTTATTTCTTCTTAAATGAGAACTCGAATTCTTTCGGAAAGATCGATCGATTTCCTTCCACGAAGCTTAGAACGGCGTCGTAACTAAACTAAGTAGTTGGATGTTCGTTGCACGATGTCGGGAGAAAGATAACTCGACAGCATATTGACGTCGATTGGTAGCATCAATCACGCCACGTGTTCAACACGCGTGTATCAATCACCGTTGGACACTATCGGCAGCCATGATGTCCGTCATACCCCTCTCCTTCCTTCTTCTCTCACTTGCTCTCTCTCTCTCTCTCTCTCTCTCTCTCTCTCTGTTTCTCTCTCTCACACACACACTCTCTTACACTCTCTCTTACACCTCTCAATTTCGTGTTACATAGAGATCGTTTTTTCGAAAAAAATTTCGTATCAATCGTAGATAAGCTCAAAGGGACTTTGAACAAGATATAAGTCGGATAGTCAGAGAACATTGAGTCTTTGAGACGTAAAGAAACTGTTTAAAAGTCTTTTCGGTCGATAAATCTGAAAGAATAAGAAAAAGAGAAAGAAGAATGATCGATTGGAAAGATGAGAGATAACGTCGAAATTTGTTAACGAATTCGTCAATTCGATAAAAAGTTTTTCGAGTTTATCGATTAAAAAAATATCTTTTCGCAGAATTTTTCTTTCGTTCGTTCGTTCGTTCGTTCATTTTGATAGAAAATAAAAATAAAAATATAAAAACAAAAAAAGAACAAAAAAACAAAAAAAGGAAAGCAAAATTTACATTGATAAAGCTTATACGAGATAACTCCGATGGTAATCGAATCTCTTTGTATAGGAGTTTATTCCGCGGCGAAAATCGTTTCCCGTCCAATTTTCAATAACGCGTCGCAGTCGACGCGATAGACATCGTTATGGAACGAATTATGGATTGTTAATTTGGAAAACTCGTCACGGTTACAGATCAATTAACTTTCGCGAAACAAAAGCAAATCTGCTAAACCGAATAACCGATGATTATTGTCGGCGTTTCGCTTGGCAAATATCTGCCAACCTTCTCTTCTCATCCTTTCATACTTTCACCGACATCATCAATGTGGTAACATATATACGTTTAAGTATTGTATACGTATAACATCTCTATTTCTGTAATCACATCGAACAGCGCATCGACTCTCTCTCTCTCTCTCTCTCTCTCTCTCTCTCTCTCTCTCTCTTAATGTTCTCGAAAAAGAGTCGAGAAATTTATTCCTCGATTATATATGTTTCGTTTATTTTAAGATTGAACCAGCCAAGGATCTGGTTAATAGAAAAGGTTTTATTTAACGCGAGAAACAAATCATAAATACCTAATTGTATGTTATTCCTCGTATGTTCAACTATTACATTATTTTATATTTTTATTAACGATTTAATAACAAAAAAATATGAATTTTTTTATCAGTGTAATCGTGTTATTGTGGAAATAATCGGGATACGAATCGTTTTTGAGAGAAAAAAAAAAAAAAAAAAAGGACAATATCCAAACTTCTTGAAGTACACCAAAATGCGTTAGTGATAGAGCTCAACTCTGCGAGAGGTTTTCTCACGAAATCCAAACTTTTTCTCATCAAACCGATCCGCATTTAATACATCCTACAGTGGAGTCCAGATTCCTCGTTCCCTTTTCGTAGGCGTATACATATATATGGGCATGTATGTTGGACACCGACAAAGGATACGGACATTTTCATATGCTTCTCTCGTTTCAAAGGCTGCTGCCATCGAGGAGAGTAATAGAGCTTAGCGAGCGTGCACGTAAAGCTCCTCTCACGACTAACATTATCCCTGTACATCGATAACGCAACCCGTCTATGTAGGAAACGATGTAAAAAAAGATCATTCCCTTGTCTAGATAAAGATAGATAGGTAAAAGATAGAGAACAATTTTTTATTATTCATAGAATCTGATCGATAGAAATATATATATATATATATATATATAATATCGAATGGATTAAAGATTTCGATCTAATCGAATTTACTTACTATTTATTTTTGTGTATATTCTATTTCTTTTTCTTTTATTTTTTTTTTTTTTTTTATTTTTTTTATTTGTTATTTCGACTTTATAGAATTTCTAAGTAAGTAAAATCGATCCAATTTCATGATTTATTCTTTATAGATATTCGGTACGTGTGTGTGTGTGTGTGTGTGTGTGTGTGTGTATAGATTACTTACTTTTTCTGTATTTTATTAAGATAATTAAATAACTCGGAAAGAGATCGATACAGAGAGCGACAATATCATCTGATTGATTTCAGCAAGGCAAATTAGATAAATTACCATAACTTCGTCTAGAACGGAAATTTCAATAGAGCTTATTAAAAAGAAAAAAAGAAAAAAAGAAAGAATGAGAGGGATAGAGAGAGAGAGAGAGAGAGAGAGAGAGAGGGAGAGAGAGAATAAGAAAGAAAGAAAGAAGGAGAGAAAATAGAAAAATCTTCTCGTTCTTGGAAACTCGCAATCGTAGAATCTCTCGGGACGTTTCACGCCAAGTAAGAAGGGTCGAAACTCAACTTGGAGTTGAACAAGGAGGAGAAGAGGAAACGCCTGGAGGGGTCAGGGGCCGGCCATGGAAAGTTGGTCGTTATCGTCGCAGCTTTTCACGGGGAGGAAATGGGCCCCGATTAAGCCTCGCCATTTTCCAATTAACGCCTTAATTAAATCCTCCCTCGTGTTACGCAGACGAGGAAGAAGAGAAGAGTAGGAGAGGTGGTGGAGGAGGAGGAGGAGGAGGAGTAGTAGTTGGTGGTTACGAGCAATAGGTGAGGACTTCGAAGATGTTGGTGGTGCCTCGTATAAAAGATCTACGAGCCTAAAATTGCAAATGTAAAACTGTATGTGTGAAAATACGTGCAAAAGAGAGAGACAGAGAGAGAGAGAGAGAGAGAGAGAGAGAACAGATGGGACGCTCCTGTTGCACCAATTGCAATCTGCACGTTTTCTTACTGTCGACTCGTAATTGCGTTTCTTACAGGCTGAAATTACTTTCCTTTTCTTTTTTTGCCTCTTCCTCTTCTTCCTCCTTATTCTTTATTCTTTTCTTTTCTTTGTCTTTCTTTTTTATTTTTTTCATTTTCCCATCTTCATTTTCTTTCTTCACTTTTCAATCTTCATTCTTAATAATTTCTTTTTCTTTTCCTCTTCTTCTCGTTACTCTCATTTCCTTTAAATATTTAATCGTCCATCTTATCCGATCGTCTGTAAATGGACGTATTTTTTAAAAGTATTTTATTAAGCTCGTCGTTTTTTAAGAAAAGGTCAAGATTTTTCGTGCGAACCGCCGTATTCTCTCGGACAATCCGTGATGGAGGTACATTGCTCTCGCTTAGAGTTTAAGTGAAAAAAACTTTTCTTTTAACGGTACTAAGACGTTTGTCTTATTCTTACTCGAGATTAGAGTGTGACGGTAAGTTTTAGTTTCGAGTTGTTTTTTAAGAACACCGAAGCTGTAGTTTCAAAGTTCAGAGGACAAAGGGACTAGATCCTCATAGATGGTTTTTTTTTTTTTTTTTTTTTTTTTTTTTAGTTTTCGAGATTAAACCTACGGAACTTTTTCTTATGCCATATATCGATTGATTACAATTTGCATTCGTTCGATTTCGAAATGTATACGAATCAAAGAAGAAAAAAAAAAAAAAAAAAAAAAAAATAAAGAAACGGAATATATCCAATATTCTCACGTGTACATTTTAAATAATCAAAATAATTAATGACGATCGATTAAAGTTTATCGATCGATCAATCTCAATTTTTTTGACTTGTATTCTTAACTATTGGATGGAGTCACGTAAAACTATCGATTTTAGGCCTCGACAAGGCCGAGCTATTGCTGAGGGCAATGAATTCTGGTGGCCGTGCACGTACCAACGCGTAACCATAGTCGAAGCATCGCTATCCGTTTCCTTCGCTTGCTTTATCGATCGAAGGGCGTCGAATTGCAAGGACGGAGGAGAACGTTTCCTCTACCTCCTCCTTCTGCTCGTCTAGCCTCTTGTGAAATGACAGGGCACAGGTTATTCTCTCTCTCTCTCTCTTTCTCTTTCTATCTTACTATCCAGGGTTTCTGAACTTACACGCCTCCAGGAAGAATGGTTCCTGAGACGCTACGACGAAGTATCATAGATGAGTCACGGCCTTGGATAGCTTGTTGAGCTATTCACATTACAAAACCTTCTTTTCTACGCCTCCTACCTCCTGGACTTACGACCTAAAATACTTAACTTCTTCCGAGAAAGCCCAGTTTAAATAATGAATCCTTTAGGTATATATAAATATATATATAATATATATTTACCCTCCTTCTTGTTACATTTTAACGTTCCCTTCCTGTAATTCTTATCCACGTTCCTTATCCATAATTAATCTTTTTCCCTCCAATACAACATTTACTCTATATTCTTTCATTGATTTTTTGCGATAATAAAAAACAAAGAAAGAGAAACTAGGATTAGCTAATATTTAATCAGAATAAATGATCTATGATCTATTTGGATCAGTTATCACTGATACCGAGAATCATGTCATTTTTAACGAATTGTTTTAAGCTAGAACAGGGAATGGAAAACAGAAAACAATAGTATAGTCAGAGATAGAAAAAAAATGAAAAAGGAGAAAAATTCTATTCTCTCTCTCTCTCTCTCTCTCTCTCTCATCCTCTCTTCGTGATTTTTCATAGACACGTTTCCCTTTATTAAAGTACGCAAATGAATCGTGATTTTCAGCGGGCCAAAAATTCCGGTCACGCATTCAGGAAACTCTTTTCTTTCATTTTTTTTTTTTTTTTTTTTTTTTCTTTTTTTCGGAACATGAATAGAGCTTGTACCCTGGTAGCACGGTCTAATTTCGAGGAAAGTCTTCGATCGACGTCACCACCACTAACGCGTTATTTGGACGTCGATGCGGCATTGGATATATATCGTTCACGTTTTTACGGTTAATGTATAAAAGTGGATGAGGTCGAATTCTCTCTCGCTTTCTCTCTCTACATTTCTTTTTTATTTTCTCTTTCTATATATAAATATGCATGTTTGTATAGGAATTGTCATGATTAAAAAATGTTTCGACTTAACGTTCAATTAAATTTGTAAATGTATTATCAAAGGGTTTTACTTTATTTGATAAATTTGAAGCATTTAAAAAATTGTGTGTGCCTGAAATTCTACGATCTTTTTCGTTCTGAATTTGGGGAGTCATTAGAGTTATACATAATTTACGTGAATAAGATAAGCGCAGAAAAACGTTTGAAGAGTTTACTATCGTTCGGCAACGCAATTAAGTCATCAGTCTCATCAGGGAGCCGGTCGTTCTCGACGACTTTATGTCATAATTACCGGTTTCGAGAAAGAGGAGAGACCGGCCGAAGTTAATTCGTGCTACCAGATCGGCAACGATTAAGCTTGGAATGACATTATTAGGTGAGAGCGAGTTTTGGACGTGGAGATAGCAAAGGAATGAGAGAAAATAAGAAAGAAAGAGAAAAAAGGAAAAGAGAAAGGAAGAAGATCTTCACACGCGCGTTCTTTTTCGTGATCTCTTTGACGAGTTATTGGACGATGAAAGTGACGAAACGGGTTTGCTCGAATCGGCTTTCTTTGACTCTCACCGATACCTGAAACCAACTTTTGTTATTCCCTTTTTGCGAATTCAAAGAATTGCCCGTAAAATTAATGATTATAGTATTCCATCTAATGACGTGATCATCGATTGATCGTGATAATTTATTGATCCCTTTTTTTCTTTTTTTCTTTTCTGTTGGACTCTTTACCTTTTTTATTTTTACCAAGTGTAAAGTACGAATGTTATCTTACAATGTGCGTGTAAATTATCAGATTTTCTTTTTAATACATACGAAATATTTATATTCTTCTATTTCGTCACGTTTGATTGATATCAATGGAGATTTATTTAAATGAGTTAAATATATATATATATATATATATATATATATATATATATAACATAAAAGATTTCTCAAAAACTTTCAAAGTAAAATAAGATACCAGGTTTCCAAGGCAAGACCAAGAGAACGTTGAAGAACGAGATAGCCTCCTCTTGCAAGGTAGTCCGAGCAAGTTCGGCCAAGATGTTAAAGTACCAGTCGAGTACCGGTCAGACCGGCTTGGGATACCACTTACGGGAGGTCCCGATGGACGGGACTCGCTTCTCTCTTCGTACTATTCTTATTTTTCTCCCGCCTATCTTCTCCCTTCCTTCTCTCTTCTTCCTCTTTCGAGCGAACAAAGAAATCGGTATTCCAAGCTGCTCTCAAGCTTGTTCTTCAGATTCCTTCTACGAGGATGACTCGTCGAAATCCATTTTCGATGTATACATCTATGTATATAAATATATATATATATATATATATATATATATATATATATATGTATATATATATCCATATATCTATGTGTAATATCGAAAGAACGATAAAATTATTTCCTTTTTATTTTGCCCTTAGTAACCAAGTCACGTCTTTTAAATCGTCCTATTTTTCTTCTCCTTTTCCAAGATACTCGTTGAATTTTAATTAAATCACATAGACGACGAATCGTAAAGATCGATTCGTCGTCTCTATTCACTGAGAGAATCCTTTGATTCGTGCAAATTAACCCGTTCGTTTTCTACAAAACATAAAGGAAAAAAAAATCTTGGGTTGTGGCCAAGCTGAGCACTGTTCTCCATCCATATTCGAATCGTAAAAGTCGCGAGAGTTCTATGAGATCGAATGTACATGCATGCATACATACATACATACATACATAAATACATATATATACATATATATACATATATATATATATATATACATACGTATATTTTATAGACCATACAATCGCAAAAGCAAAAAATTTATTCGAGGTAATTCCGGGTAATCTCGTCGCAAGTACTTGACCGGAAAGTGGGTCGGAAGGGAAGAGGAGGCAGCGTCCACTACTTTGCCGACAGAATTTCGCCACAAAAGATTGGAAGAATGGCATGGGAGATTACTTGGATGGACACTTTTCTCGAGTGGTACGCTCGTTTTAGACGCTCTTAGACCAGCTGGATCCAAGATCTCTCTCTCTCTCTCTCTCTCTCTCTCTCTCTCTCTCTTTCTCTATCTCTCTATCTTTCTCCCTATCTCTTTCTCTCTTTCTCCTTTTCTCTATCTGAACCATTCCGAAAAATCGTTTCTGTATAGCTTCTTCTTGCACTGAGAACCATGTTCTCTGTGTTATAAAACACTATCTACTATTTTATCCTAGTTTCGTTCGATTACTTTTACCCCCTTCTTCTCGGCAACTATACTCACTTATCCTTATTGTTATCGTTATCTCTCTCGTTCAATTATTTTCTCATCTTAAGATTCTGTCGAGCTCGATATCTATTTATTTATCTATTTTCTTTTTGTTTATATAAAACAACGTAAAAATCGATAATAATAAAAATTTAATTTCGAAGTGTACTCGAAAAGTTTATTTTCTTTTTTGTTTTTCATTTATTTCATATTATTTTATAAAACAATTCAAAAATCATTCGAAATCTTGAAAAATAATGAAATAAATGATGGAGTGTGCAGTCAGCGAGATATTACATCTAGTAGTCCTCTTACGATCTCACATTCTTTCCTATCTCCTTTTTCAAGAGAAACACTTTTCCGTCTAGTCGAGTAAGCGAAGAAAGCGTGGAAATATAAGCGTGGGATCGTTCGATCATTCGTTAAACCTCGAGATTAATCCGACGGCATTTGCGAGGAAAGCCGTCTGTCGTGAATGAAAAAGAAAGAGAAAGAGAGAGCGAGCGAGAGAGAGAGTGAGAAAGAAAGAGAGAGCGAGAGAGAGAGAGAGAGAGAGAGAGAGAGAGGGAAATAGAGATATAAGAGAGAAGCGGATTCTCAGCAACGGCCACATCCAGGATGACTTTCCAAGAGAAAAGTAGGATTAGCGGTGGATAGCTTCTGGCTTCGGAGACTTTCCATCTCGAGTCTCTTGCTCGTTTCTCTCCATTCTTTTTCCTTACTCTCGCGTCGGGCAAGTCCGGAGGTGTTCCTAAGGAAGAAAAAAAAAAGAGAGTGTGTGCAATGCACACGAAGTACATAAAGAAAAGAGAAAAATACGAAAGAAGGAAGGGAGAGAAACAGAGAGAGATAGAGATAGAATGATAGACCGGATTGATGCGGCAAGGGCTAAGGAACTCGCGAAGGATGAGAGAGAGAACGAGAGGGAGAAGGAGTTACTAGCGGATGTGAGGGAGAGGGGGGGGGATAGATGTGACAGGGCGATAGAGTGGAAAACAGAGATGCTGATGTGATGGAGTGGCGGTATGAGCGACCACCACCTCGAGTCAGAGTAATCTTTCGAGAAAGTCAAAAGACGGAGAGGATGGAAAGGAGAAGAAAGAAGAGGAATAAAGCTAAAGTTGACTGTGTCTATACGAGAGAGAAAGATAGACAGGGATAACAATATGGCTTCTATCTTTCTTCTTGCGTATATGTATACTAGGTACCACACTTCTGTTTCTCTCTCTTTCTCCCTCTCTCTCTCTCTCTCTCTCTCTCTCTCTCTCTCTCTCTCTATCCTTTTCTTTTACTCCTTGTAGTACGACAAGAAGGGAGGAGAGAGAGAGAGAGAGAGAGAGAGAACGAGAGGGAGATAATGCTCCAAAGATAAGACCGAAATGTCGTGAATACAGATGGACCGAGCGATAAGGCCGTCGCTCGTTTGCTTTACGAGCCCTCCGGATGTCTCCTCAGCATCTTCCTCCCTCTCTTCCTCATCCACCCAACAATCCTTCTGCCATCTCGCGAAGTCTCAAGACCGTCGCGCTTTTGCCTGTCAGTGTCTTACTTCTCCTTTCGCGATAGGTTTATCTCTCTCTTTCTCTCTCTCTCTCTCTCTCTCTCTCTCTCTCTCTCTCTCTCTTTCTTGTCTCTTAGCTTTTCTTTTGAGGAGTGGGGAAAGAATGTCGTAGTTTGAGTAGCTTTTCGGTGGTAAGGGTCGGTTGTAAGGTGGGTGGTGTCGTCTCGATTTGAGATAAGGACGAGATTGGAGCTTTTCTCAGTACCCAGGTCATTCGGCCACCTTACGACCTCTCGCGCCCTTAGCGTCGTACCTCTTCGATGAGTTCTCTCTTCTTTTCAGCCCCTAGGATGAGAATTTCTTTTCAGTGTCCTAGTCTCGAGTTGAGTACGATGGATTTTTTTAGTGAACGATGGAAGAAGATTCTTTACCGTTTCGGATAAATCTATTTCTTTTACTTCGATCTTATAGATATTATAATTAATGAGAGAAATAAGAAAAACAAAGATGATAAAACTAGTATCTTATATTATTCATTGTGGAAAAGAATGACATGTAACTATACCATTACTTACGATCTCGACTTCATAATCTCGTACGAGACCATTCACTGCCCTGTCATAATTTTTTTCTTCTTTTTTTTTCTTTTACTTTCTCTTTCTTTTCTTACTTTTTCTTTTCTTTTTCTTCGAAAACATGAGACCGGCTATCAACGGGCCAGTCACCTCTCGCCAATAATCATTCACGGTCCATTACCTTCGCGATGATTCATCCCGGACGGAGTACAGAAGAAAGTATCGTGAAAGGCTAGACTGGCCTTGGACGTTTCGTAATAATTCGACGAGGAAAAGAAGTAAATCATCGGGACTTCGTTTCACGCGCAATAACACCCTCGTAAAGAAAAAGAAAGAAAGAATGAAAGACAGACAGAAAGAAAGAAAGAGAGAGAGAGAGAGAGTGAGAGACAAAGTGAACGGAGAAGGAACGGAAAAGAAATTGACGAAGAATAAAATATAGTAGAGGATGGGGAAAAAAATGTCGGAAAAACTAGAGGGGTCTCGAGTCCGCGTGATTTGAGTCGGACTCACGCATCAAACAATGCTCGCAATTACGGTAGTCTGCAACTCACTCCCTCCCTCTCTCCCCCCTTTGCATAGCCATCCCCGTGATACCTCGTAAATGTACCATCTCATTTGCCAATATTGTCCCACTTTTATGCCACGTCGTTGATCGTCCTCGTATGTTCTTCCTATCTATCTCTGTCCAGCCTCTCTCTCTCTCTCTCTCTCTCTCTCTCTCTGGTTCACACTGGTACGTGTATATATATTAGTGAGGGTGCCACCACGTTCAACTCCAACGCATGGATCGATGACGACTTTTGTGTCGTGGTAACCGTCCTAACAATGCAATAGCTACGTGTTCGACTCGGTGTGACTGCATTGAAAGGGTTTGATCCCTATTGTCTTTTTGGGTGTTCTTTTTCTTTTTCTTTTTTTGTTTTTTTCTTTTCTCCCTTTCTTTCCTTTTTTTTTTTCTTTTTCTTTTTTCTCAAGATAAAAATCTTTCAAAGAATCGTAACTATTATTTTTGCAGAACAATGTCGATAAAAAATTACACATACATAAGTTTTAACAAATCATACGTTCTTTATTATTAACGCCCGAGTTTCATTATTTTTAATAGAAAAAGAAAAAGAAAAAAAAAAAAGAGCAATTGTCGAATAATCGTCGATAAAAGAAAAATTAAGAAAAATTGAGCTCGTGTTAGGTTAAAAAGATTGTTCGATTTATTCGGGAAACGTGATAAAAAGGGATCGATTCTTTGTTCGATGTTGAAAGATTTAAAACTAACAAAAGAAAAGAAAAACTTCTTCGCGATCCTTTAGCGAAGGAAGAACTAATCGGTGAATCATGTTTGAAAGGAAAACCGCAATAACTATACGCGAAATACGTGGGACGATTCGTGAACTATCGCCATCGAGTCTTAAATCACGTAAACCGGGACAATATAACGCGCCTTTTCGCTTCCCCTATCGATAGTAATCCGGTGTAACGAACAGATTACAATGGGCGACGTGTTTCACGAAAGGAACAACGTACTGCTCCTGGTACCGTCACTGCTGCCGTCGCTGCTGCTACTCTCTACGCTTTAATAAATCGACTTCGATATCGAAAGACTTACTTTCGACGATAAAAGTTCTTCACGGACGATCGCTCTGGAAAAGGAAGAACGAGATGAAGAAGAAGAGAATGAGAGATTATAGGAAGGGCTCTACGGAGGCTGCATAGATGAAATATTCTCGACTTCCTCTTCGTTATGAGACTAGTTTCGTGTCATTTTACGTTTCCTGACATATCGGACGAATTTATATATATATATATATATATATATGTGTGTGTATGTGCGTGTATCTCCATGTATCCGTAGAAATTTTCCTTCACATATTCTCCACATATATTCTCTCTTTTCACGTTCCATGTTCGTAGGAATTCTAAGAAGGTAGGTGAGAGCTTTGGTGCTACCGTTTACGGTCCATTAATATCACTTTAGTAAGTGGGAGTATATAGTCGGACGAAAGGCAATCTGTTTTCATCCGCTCGTCTCGAAGTTCTGAGAGAAAAGGTAAAAGAAGAGAAAGAAGAAGAAGAAAAGGGAAGATAGAGGAACGTAAAAGGAACCGAAGTAACCTCGAAAATACGAACGTATTCTCTCCTAGAACGGATGCAATAATTAAGGTGAATGTTCTCTTTCTCTCTTTCTCTCTCTCTCTCTCTCTCTCTCTCTCGCTCTCCCTCTTTTTCACTATCTCTCTAGGTAGCAGCGTACTCTTGATACCGCGATATAAGAACCATTAATTCTAGTCACATTAACGTTCTCACGCCGTTTCGAGTTTTCCTTCGAGTTTGCTCTGACATATTCTTATTCGTCAGGATATATTTCCAGCCGAATTTATATTTTCTTCTTTCCTGAATATGAAATTTATTATTTGATTGTTAAGGAAAGACAGTATTCGTTTTTCTAAATGGATAAATTTTCTTCCATAATATCTCTTCTCGTCTAAATAACTAGATATTATCAATTTCAAGATAATTTCATTATTAAATATTATCTTTCTTTTTTTTTTTTTTTTTTTTCTTTCTCTCTCTCTTTGATATTTCGTGAAATGCACTTACCAAGCGAATTTCTCGTAATCCAAATGATTTTCAGATAAAGAAGAAATTTTGCAAAATTGTTTCCATCATCATAGTTGAACGAACATTCGAGAAGTTTAGAAAGACTTTATTGGAGATCTTCTCGTTGATCCGTGAAAGTAAAAGAGTCGAGGAATATATTAGTTTCGAGCAAGTAAGTCGACGTGCATCGGTTCGAATAATTCTCATGGAAGTTGTAGTTCTTCTTTAGGGAACATATACCTTTACTGGAATGAGTAGGTAGGATCGAGCGCATCAAAGACCGAATTCCAAGGGAAAACTGGTGCATGTGATTCCCTGCATCGATTCACACGTATACGTGTGTATATGTATATATATATATATTTATACATACATACATACATATATATATATATATATATATATATGTATATATATGTATATATATGTATATATATACGTAAATATATATAGCATCGCGTTGCATGAGAAGATCGGATGACACGACGTTGCGTACTTATTCTACCGTGATAAGCCGACGGATTAAGGCGAGGTTTCCTTGCAACGTTACCACCACGCCTCACGCTTCTCGATCCTATTAATTTTACTCGAGAGTGGTATCTCTAAGAGAGGCTGATGTCTGACGATCTATATACCTTTGGAATTTTACTTACTTTATCAATTGTATATTTCTATATAATACGATTCAGTTAAAGAATATTTTCAATCCGGATATTAGCAACAAATTCATTCGTTAGAATTCGAATGAATAATGATCAAAAGAAAAAAAAAAAAAAAAAAAAAAAGAAAAAAACAAGTTTGAAGGATTTTCAATGCCCATTTCAAGAATGACTCCACAGGGAACTCTTTGATGACAAAACCAAAAACGTCCGGGGAATAAACGAAGAACCAAAGCAATTCTCTGTTCTCCATCCTTAGACGTGGAAAGACTCGTTCACAGTATCGCACCAACGGCAATATAAGTTGTCTCATTCGTGCAAAGGATTCTCAGGATGTTCTCGACTGGTAGATACAACAACAACGTGTCCGTTCACAGTGCGGCTGAGGAACGTACATAGTTGGTAATAGTAACACGCTATCCATAAAAGTCAATGGCCCAGCGCGTTCTTCTCGCGTTGTTGTCTCTCGCAAATGCCAGATAAATGGCTCTCTAGGGTCTCAGCGACATCAACTAATACCCCTCTATAGCAATGGTCCCACCAGCCTGTATTCGACCCTTCCGATAGGTTTCCATACGTGGCCGCCAGGCTAGTAGCTACGTGGTACGTCGGTTAGTTCGATATCAATGTAGGAAACTGGACTATAGGGAGCAAAAGGGAAATATATAAGAGAGAGGGAGAGAAAGAGAGATGAGGAATATTCCAAAGGGTCGTATGCTGTGTGTTCACTCGCTAATATCGTAGGCGGATGACTTATGGAAGCTGGAGTTTGCTTCTGCTCGGTTGGACCTTTTCGACAGGCACCTTCCTGGTAATACTTGGTCTGGGAGTTAGTCTCTATGCGTCTACTTTTACCATCTACGGAGACTAGTCAAGGGAATAGGGAACAGTAGTAGTAGGATGCTGAGGAACAAGCGGCCGGGTAAAGGGACTACTGAATTTGTGTTAAGCGTGAGGACCATCTAACGTCCCACGTTGAAACGTGGATATATGTTCGCTTCTGATTCGAATGCGAATGTCCCGAGACACAATGGAAATGTAATTTCGTTGACCTTTGAGAGCCAAAACGAAACCTTGGACGTTGTTGGCCATATCGAATTCTTCTGCGTCACTTAACGTGGGTCCGTCCCATCGGCTCTTCTTCGTGGGATTCTTAGTCTTTTTGAGATCGTTTTCATTTTCTTTTCTTTTCTCTATTTTTAATATACCATTTGTTCCTTATTATTTCAATTTTGAATGAACACGTATAAGAATGTTTTATTTTTAACTTTCGATTAGCCGATCGTAAAATTTTCCTTTCACGTTATTATTTATACGTTATTGTAACAACAGAAAGTAAAAATTGAAGAACTTTGTTAAACTTTGCAATAACAATTGCCTTTTCGAAACACACAGGTATACTTTTTTCCATACTAGCACGTGAAGGATTAATCGGTTCGCTGGGGACGCGCGGGCCCGAGCTTTTTCGCGCGAACGAGAAATTGTTTTCCGCGTAGCTGGCGAATAACGCGGTACGATTTTTTTTCCTCACAAAGGGGCGTACGAGATGGGTGAGACAAGGGGCGCGAGCCGTCCAATTGCTTCGCGGTCGAGTGCAATTCGAGTACCTCGCGCGACGCTTGAAAATTATCGAGAACCATTGAGTGGTGTGTATATATATATACACACATGTATATATGTATATTATGTATATATATATATATATATGTATGTATGTATGTATGTATGTATAGTGAACTCGATGAATGAGTTTAATTTTTAGAGAAGTCCGTTTTTCTTTCACTACTCAATGATTTTTTTACATTCATCGATCAAGACAAAAAAAAATCAGTTGAAAAAATTTCTAAATAATATTTGTTCTTTGTTTTTCTTTCCTCCCTTAAGGGCTGTTTCAAGCATTTAGATCTATGATAAATATTTCTAAAAAAGTTGTTCGATCTATATTACGAAATTCACAATTTTCCTATTATATAGTTCTGAATACTTTTGTAACATCATAAGACGTCAACAACCCCCTCATGATATTCAACAACTTTTATTCGTCCTTTTATCTATTCTTCCATTGAAACTCGGTTGCGCGTGGCCACGATGTTATATCTAAATTACTCAAATTCCACGTTTCATGGAACTTCACTTTTTTATTCTTCTTTCTCTTTTTCTAAGGGGGAATAGATAGAAATAGGCTGGTACACGATGGTTGATTCGAGTATATCACTGTGACCTTCATTTTTCCAAATAGGAAGAGTGGGAAGGAAAGAAGGAGATAGAAGAGGAATAAGAAAGTAGAAGATCGCCATTGTACTACTCGAAATATCTTGATGATGTTTGCCAAGGTCTCCAGACGATGAGTAACAACTTCAATATGGCGATTTTGCCCTTTTCCATCCTTGTGACCTCACCATCACCACCACTACCACCATCACCATGAAAACTATCACCCTTTTCTCTTTCTCTCCTTCTATCTGAGGTCGTACATACTTCACTGACCTGAAAGGGAGAGTCGAACCCCTCGATGCCGACATAACCGGCTGTCGTAATGGCTTCTGATTGAAATCTTACTATTAGTGATTTCTAGCTTTCCTTTCCAATCGCAATTCGGACACGTTTGGAAATTGCTACTCGTTTACTTACGATATACTCTATCTGTTTTCACCTATTATGATTAAGCATATTATATATATATATATGTGTGTGTGTGTGTGTGTGTGTGTGTGTACACGTATGTATGTATGTGTCTATGCGTATGAGTCGTAGAACAGAAGAGTTTTGTCCTTTGAAATTTTCAAGAGAAGATATGTTTTAGCAGAATGTAACGCGCCCTTTATCAAAAAGGAACTGACATGTTTGCATCATTGATGTATGGGCAGTGTTAAAATAGAGGGACGCGGTAGGCTTTGTTCCAGCAAATTTTGGGACACTGGAATGGAATATATGACGTGGAAGAAGGGTCTGCGGTGTAATAGGAGAATTATATTATCCGTGGAGAATGGCCGCCACGTGATTTCTATCTAAATTATGGAAATATGAAAATGTCTGTTGGATATATTTCGTTTTTTTTTTCTTTTTCTTTTTTCCTTTTTCTCTCTCTCTCTTTTCTCGTTTCTTATTCTCTTTTATTTTTTAATTTAAATTTGACATATATAATTTTTTTTTTTTTTCCCCCTTATATAATGTAAATTTCCAATAGACGAATCCGTAAAGCCATGAAGTGGTTCGAGACAAGCACGTCGAACAATAGTCTCGGTTCTTTGAACGAAATTGGAAAACAAGGCTTTTATATAGCGAGCGAACACGAAAACGAGCAGTTTTCTCTCTTTTGCTTTTCCTTCTTTCCCTTTTTCTTTCTTTCTCGTTTTCTTTTTTCATTTTTTTCTTTCTTTTTTTTTCTTCTTCTTTCGTTTTTTTTTTTTTTTTTCTTTACTCCCGAAAGTCCCACGTTCGTTCTCTTCTTCGAATATCGCGCTCTTATTTCCGTCGAGGAAAAACTTGTAAAATTCAAGCGTTCGGCTCCGACAAAAGGATAGCATCCTTCTCCCCCTCCTCTTTTTATCTCTCTCATATACACATGAGAAAGTATTTCTGAAGTATGTGTATCGTGTATCTATGTATCCATGTATCTATGTATGTATGTATGTATGTATGTATGTATGTATGTGTGAAAAGAAAAAGATAGAATGAGAGGGAGAGAGAGAGAGAGAGAGAGAGAGAGAGAGAGAGAGAGAGAAAGAGAGAGTTCAAAGTTAGGCCGGTGAAATTGAACTTTACCGACCCTTTGGCGCTGCTGCCGTAACTATCGGAAATTGAACACGCATACTGGCAATCGCAAGAGCCACGCACACACACAAACACGCACAAATACATACACACATACACACACACACACACACACACACACATACATACATGAACACGTCTCTACGGATAACGCGTAGTTAAATGTATACGTCGGAAAATGACGGAACTCCGTACCGTTAACTTTCGGACTAACAGTAGAAAGCACCGAGACGTACTTTGAAACGTTGTTATCAATGATAACGGCGTCTTTGAACGAAAGGAAAAGAAAATATAAAATATCCAAGAAAAATTCATGCGACCACGAATTGGAAATTGAATTCGATTTCAAGTCGATAAAAAAAAAAAAAAAAAAAAAAAAAAAAAAAAAAAAAAGAAAAAAAACAAGTAAATAAAAGGAAATAAATGAAAGCATACGTGTCAAAATTTATCTAAATATCGAATGATAATCGTTGATTAGCGTGAAAAAAATTAGTTTTTATTTTTTTAGTTTCTTTTTTTTTTTCTTTTTTCCTTTTTTACCCATGAAAAGTTAAATGGTCCCGATATAAGATGTGGTACATAAATCTTTCAAGAAGCAAAGCCTTTTCCACTTTCGATAAGA
The DNA here is from genome assembly GCF_912470025.1 of Vespa velutina. Lineage (NCBI taxonomy): Eukaryota > Metazoa > Arthropoda > Insecta > Hymenoptera > Vespidae > Vespa > Vespa velutina. Next base: position 1,187,089 of record NC_062194.1, read on the forward strand.
AATAGCCTTTTGTACAGGGAATAAAATTCCTCTCATGGACCATCCGGAATCGTAAAAACGAGCCATTTGATCGGCGTAAGTGCACCGGATAGGTTTTCCTTATCGTATACGTGCAGCCTACGAATGCATCGATGCGAATATCGAAGAAGATTCTCTTCTACTACTTCGTTGGTACCAGCAAATTCTGATATATAACGTTGGCCAGTATTGAAATTATCTTGCCGAACGACTTTTGATTCTCTTATCTCTTTCTCGGTTCTTCAAGAATTTTATTGGATTCGAATAAAGTGATAATTCGATATAAATGTCCTTTAGATATCTATATAACGATGTAATGTGATTACTTTAATTTTTCGATCTGTTAGATATTTAACGTTCATCGAAATAATTTCTCTTAGAACGTGCCCTTTAAACCCTAGAGATATACCTTAATGTATATAGTCGATACTCGACGAACAATCAAGCGATACGAGATCATGAAACATAATTTATCAGATTATAGGTACTTACGTATCGCTCGTAGAGTTGCCCCGCTACTCGAAATATTCGAGCAAACAAAGCGAGCGCACATGTGTTTCAAACGAATAACGAATGAGAACGGCTTGCAATGAGAGGGGTAAGAGAATTCTGCTAAATTGCAAGGAATTATATCCATCGCCTGTTAGGAATCATAATCTGCTAATGATATCGTTCTCATTGAGATCATATTCTTTATCGAATCATTTGTAGAGGAAAATATTTATGGAGATATTGACGGATAATATTGGCAGAATGGTATTATCTAGTTAGGTATCTAGGAATAGAATCGTGAAGCAAGTTTACTAATAGACGTTCTCGAAATCGACAGTTTTGTGATATGCCGCTTCCGTTGCCGAGATCTGAACAAGCTAGAGAGGAAGACTAGAACACGCATACACGCAACATCTCCTCATCCTCCTACACGCTTATCGTCCAGAGACGGATGCTCCATTATGTCCACATGCCCGACATGCCAGCCGCTTCAATTGAACCGTTCGCCAGATTACCCAATGACGCATAATGCTCACCCGCATAGTCCTCCTCCACCATCATCGCTACCACGACCACCTCCTCATCCTCCTTCTAGCTTCTCCTCCACTTCGTCCTCTCGCTCGCTCGCTCGCTCGCTCACCTCCACGACTCCCTTCCGCTATTTCGTCTCGCCCTCTCAGCGCTTGGCTGCAGGTATGCAGCTTCGCGGACTATTGTAACCCTTGCAGTAATTCCGGACACGTAAAAGCAATTCCCGGAATCCCCTTCATTGTTATGCAATCACGTTTAGCCTTCTCCCCTCAGCGCGATCCGGTGCAAACCAAACGGGATCATAATTTCGTTGAGGAGACTCCTAATGCCTCTGTCCGGCTACTCGTGCCGGATCTCGTTCGTTCGACTCCGCTAAGTGTTCCAATGGAAGACTTTGATGTCTCGGTTTGTGTGTCTCGCATTCTTGGGGTTCACTTGTTCGAGAAGTAGATTAAGCTATGTTCTTCGGGATAATGACATGCAAAGACCATTTATTCTACCGTGTCCGACAGTTTCTACTAGTTAGTACTATTATGTAGATTTGTTTTCTATGTCATCAGAATCGTTCTTAGCTTTGCCCTTATCCTTATTTAACGATAACGAAATCTATTTATGAAAAATTCAAATATCTTTCTAATGAATTATTTTATTCAAATCAAATCTAACGATGAAGAGTCTGATGGTTAAATGCATTTAAATCGCATAGACATTCCAGGCAGTAACTTGTAACCGTCGGTTTCAAGGGAACTTTCTATGAAGCACGGCTGCCAGGTTCACACTCGGGACCACATTGTTTTGCTGCGAGGAAACTTGCAAGCTATTTAACGCCTTGCTTAAACCGCTCAGCCATGCCGCAAGAACCTGCAAGCCGACATCCAGCCTTACCTTCCCTCTCTCCTTCTCTAACCTTCCCTTCTTATCTATATCTCTTACTCTCTTTCCTAGAGTACCGCCTACTTCGCTTAGGCGACATGGTCCAACATGAAACTTTACGCCAACTTTACTTACATATTGTTCGTAAGATAAGGTAACCCTAAAAACTTAAGCCTTCTTTCAGCGATAAATGGATCGGATTTGATTTAGTATTAATAGAACGTTCGACGATACAAATTTTATTATTATATTAATCATTTTCAAAAAATTAAAAAGAAATCATTTTACCTTCAGCGAGAACAAATTTTTTTCTTTTCTTTTCAATATTTTTAATAATCCTCCATGATGATTTAATTATTCACTTCGTTTTATCTAAATTATAATTGAAGATTATCAACTCAATCGTGATCTGCTGGACGATTAACTCGAATCAAAAAGCGTACTCATAGCCATCGTCCGTTGAAACCGCATGGTTTTCGTAGAATGTGAAAGTTTTTGGTTAGAAGTCGAGCGAATAGTTCGTGGGGGATTAATTCTGTTACTTACATACCACCTATCACGTGCCACCCATTTCCAGCCATCTCTCCAAAGTCCAGTGATTAATGCTTTAGAATGACCACGCCCGAAGTGCAAGCACCATCTACGATATTTATAATCGGTCTTATACACTCTACTTCTCTCTCTCTTTCTCTCTCTCTCCCTCTCTTTCCTTCTCTCTTTCTCTTCTGTACGCCCCAAGCTCTTTATCGCGAGACAATAAACCGGACATAAAGGAAGCAAAAGCCATAGATATGCTGCAATTGAGGTGAATAAGCGAATATGTGTGTATATCATACGCGAGATAATACATAGCTTATATTCCATATAAATCGTAACTCCTTTATAAGGTTATTTATTTGATATTTATCTTTTATTTCGAAGTAATAATAATTGGAAATAAACGTGAGATATTCAATGAAATATACGTATGAAATATTTTAAAGAATTTCAAAGAGTTTTGTCTTAGTTACGTGTTTTGAATCTTTAATTAATAAATTAATACGTAATTTATAATTATATATTAATATGTATATAATAATTGTATTATTAGGAATCGAACGAACTTTGGCTTTTCGTGAAGTTGAAGCACATAGAACTATAATAATAATCAATAAATTTTCTTGTTCAAATATCGGATCGACCCTCTACCAAAAGTATTAAAATTATCGATCGAACGTTTCTGAATTAGGAAAATGTAACATGTGTTGTCCAGCCGTTGCACTGTTTACTTCCACGTAGTAAGTATCCTTGGTTAATTGCCTTTGGTCTCGTGATGGAAACAAAGTAATTATGGAAGAGCCCTCTCGTCGAGGGAAAATTATGCCTCTCGTTCGTCTCTTTCTAGGGCGTTCTATAAATAATTAATCATACCTTAAATATAGGGTGTTAGTTTGCTCGGCGGCTCAACATGCAACACGCCATCACCATCATCGATGCTTCGCTAATTATCTCAAGGTCCTCATCGTGTTCGCACGCTATCACTTATTATTTCCAAAATTGGTAATGTGTTTCGGTATCTGTGACTCAACGTTCCTAAAAAAACAAACAATTTTATCTCTTAACAATCGATTTCATTTAAGGTCTCGCGTGACTTTTTCTACGAATGGAATTGAAACTAGACATTCGATCGATTAGAATTCAAATTAATGGACCGATTGTTTCGAATAATTACTTGTCCTCTGATAACATTTGTAATTGATGTGATGTCTCAAAATTCTTTTTTTTTTTTTTTTCCTTGTCATATAACACGTACATAATATTGTATCATTAGGAGAACATATACTAATGATTTATAATTTTTTTATGTTTCAGGTAAGGGATCATACTGCATCATTGTTCTATTAGAATGTTCCGAAATCGAGTAAGTCTGAAACGAAACTATTTTATTTTATTTTTTTGTTTTTTAAGAAAACATGTTTCTTTAAATAACATTGTTTATAACAAATTATCAAATGCATACATGAAGAAAGATTAATTATTAACATTTCTTACAACAAATTGTTTATAACAAATCGTCAAATGCTTACATTAAATGCATATATATATATATGTATATATATGTGTGTGTGTGGATTATTTAGCGTTAATTTAAAAAAATGAATTATTACAATTGTTTATAACAAATTGTCAAATACATATATATATATATATATATATATACATGTGTGTGTGTGTGGATTATTTAGCGTTAGTCGAAAAAAAATTAATTGCAAAAATTTTCTTATAAAATATTGTTTATAACAAATTGTTAATTATTATTAACAATATGATCAAAAGATAGAGGAAAATGTACGTTTTAATATGGTTTTTATTTCAAGTCTCTACGGCCTTTAATACCGGAGATATTCCAATTTAAAAAACAAATAGTTTCGTTAATACATTAATGTACATAATTTCATTGATAAAGTGGACATTGACTCACTGACCTACATAAATTCTTGGAATTTACGCGAGCCGCTCAGCTGACTAGCGTAAATACTTTTTTCGCTTATAGTACTACGAACATATGTTATTATCGAATTATGAATGGCAATCTTTCGAAGGCGATAACTTTGGAACCAAAAGACGTAGAATGTTGAAAGAAACGTTGTTTTAAAGGGAAAAATGTCCTCTTTTTAATCACGTGCTCAAATATTATCGATATAATAGAACAGATATTATCAATATCTCGAGAACACATTAGTTGCGTCTAAATGTATTTGAATCGGTTTTCACAATGAATTTTAATGAATTTTCATGATGAATTTTAATTCCATAGTATGACAAATATTTTCAAAAAGAATTCTATTAATTATTTTATCAATAATTAACAAATATTGCAATAATAATATCATTCTTTAAATATCTATTCATCGTAAAAAATTCATTATTTTCGAAGCGTGACAAGCAAACTGTAAGACTAAGCGTAATTTCAGACGGATTTTCTCTTTCCCTTTCTACTAACTCATCAGATTAATTTCCCCGTTGAAATAATTACTCACTTTTAATACTTACGGATAGGAGTGAGGACGAAAAATCAGGGAATAATTTTGTTCGACGAAAGCGAAAGCTATCATACCAAATGATATTGGTATCCATGACAATAACGGTGAAGCTGAGGGTGCTGTTAAATAGGGGTAAATGGTGAAGAGGATGGTAGATTTCGAAAACGGACAGTTTTCAATTTCAATTGACTTCGTTATTCCTTTTTCATGATTTTTCTTTTTCCGATTCTCCTCATTTCGCGAGGTACTCGAATGTGTGCCACGATTCGATGTAAATTTCGAAATTCGTTCGGTAATTAACTAGAATTATCTACGGTTAACGCATTGATAACGAATTATGTATGTGTTCATTTATATATATATATATATATATATATATATATAAATATTGAGTGCTCGATGATTTGCAACATGAGAAAATTATAGGGAATTAAAGCCGTTCGGTTGAAATAAATTTTCAAGCGGATCAACTAAG
>NC_062194.1:1202500-1242500 GCF_912470025.1 Vespa velutina
TGTTTATTACTTACTACTCACTGATCTGTATTTAATCGTCCACGATATATCGAGTCAATTAACCCTCTCATGAAGCATTTCGAAATGTTTAATCATTTCGCTAAGGCGAACACACTTTTGATTCGTACCTGAACTTTGTAATCTTATGTAAAACATAAATGAAATATATACGTACGCATTTTTTAATAACTCTTCAAAATCATTTTGTAAATATAAAAACGCGCGCGCTCGTGGACGCATCCGCTCGTATACGAACACACACACACACACACACACACATAACGTATAAGACAATTTTTCATATTCAGAGAATTGAGAAACAAGAATTTATCGTCACGCACTGATTTAATCGTTCCTTTTCGCATTCTCGCCGACCTTTCAAGTAGATCCACGCTAATACTAATCACGGTTACAAAAGACTAATCGCTCGGACACCCGACCAATTTTACAAGGGTAAATTTACGATGGAGAATGTCTCTCCCTTATTTCGTTAAACCCCTAACGACGTTTCTCTTCTACCCTCTTTCTCTCTCATCTCTCTCTCCCTCTCTCTCTCTCCTTTGTACGATCCCTAACGTGATTCTTTATTCTCCTTCTCTTTCTCACTTTTCTCCTGGAAGTTGGAATCTTTTCTCGACGGACATTTCGTAAGGGGTGATTACTTGTGTTCGCCTACAAAGAGAGAGAGAGAGAGAGAAATTGATGTGGCCTAAGGCACGCAGCCGCGTACGCGTTCGACGATAAATTTCGCGAGAAAGAGAGAAAGAGAAAGAAAGAAAGAAAGAAAGAAAGACAATAACTCGCGTTACAATCTCGAACGACCGGTTGGTTCCTCCAATCTAGCCACCTGCCAGGAAACGAAGAAATCTTCCGAGTTTCGGACGTAACCCTAAATTACAAGCAATCCCAATAAGGGCGTTCCGGTACATGTATATCTAACCCTCCCCTGTTTCTTCTTCTTTCTCTTTCTTCTTTTCTCTCTCTCTCTCTCTGTCTCTCTCTCTCTCTCTTTCTCTTTCTCTCTATTTCTCTATCTCTCTGTCTCGTTTCCTTCTTCACCACCACCACCACCAACACTACCCTTCTCAGTTACCCTCCATTTTTATCACAATTTTCCTAGTTTTCTCACGAGTATAAGGTATTACAGTAATCTCGTTCTGATCGTGAAGGTCTCTCTCTATATTTCAATGGTAACAACATTTCTTACTTTTTCCTTTCGTCCATTTTATTAGAAAGTTTCGATCGATCGATCGATTTTAAAGATAATTCTTTCATTAATTCCACGGGTATAACGGTCGGGGTATAATCCTGTTAATTGCCTCATTAAAATATCTAATTACTAATCTCTATGCATAACAGTAAGAAATTCTCCAAGTAGCTCACTGTACCTCGGGATCTTATCTTGGACTTAAAGATAGACAGAGACAAGAAGCTGAGATGGAGGGAGAGAAAGAGAGAGAGAGAGAGAGAGAGAGAGAGAGAGAGAGAAAGAGAGTGAGTGATGGAAGAAGGGTAGTAGGGAGGAAGACGAAAATAGTGAGGCGCTCGTGCGTTCACATAGCACGGCATTTGTGCTTCGAACGAAAACACGATATTATGGCAGCGCTTATTAATTAACCTCTTGTCTCTCGCCACGATATACCCTCTATACTTATACCTCCTTCTCTTCCTCCTTATCTTTTGTACCTTGTAATTTAATTCATCTACGACGGCTAAGGAAAGTTTTGACTTACTTGACAGGGACACGTTCAACTTTGACTCAACATTTACCTGACATAGTCTCGAGAAGCTTAAGTTTCGAAAAGAGAAATATTACAAGAAGCTTTTAATGAGTATGACTGAATAATATTATTAAACGATTTGGAAAATTGTTCAAACCGATTTTCTTTAATATACTTAATAAGATATATTTAACATATACGAATCTCTTATAAATTTGTTTATTATAATGAAAACATAACATTTTATCTCAGTATTTCATTGTGTTCTCGAGACATTCTCGGCAATGATTTCGTTAACCTTAGCTGATTTTTTAAATGATCGATATAATAAAAAAAAAAAAAAAAAAAAAAAAGAATTCTGAGTGGCGTACGTAGAAACGATTATTATGGTAGCTTTGTACGCAAGTACGTATATAAGTACGTACGTACTACGGTTACGTTGTGTGTACGTCAAGTTGACAGGTCAAAGGACTGGATGGTTTCTATTAAAATGGAACGATATCGTATGGAAAATGGCGTCGAATGGGTATAGGCTATATAGCTATGTGCTACTCTACACGTCAGGTTGCTTGCACATCCGTTTCTATCTGTGTTTGTGTGGGTGTGTATATACATATACGTAAATTAATAATTCAGTTAGACTGCGGTTAATAGCTATATGACGTCACTTCGAAATCGATCCGATGAAACATGCAGTGCCTCCGGGAGTGACGTCTATTCGAACTTATGCTCGGCCTCGCTTACTCCTCTATCTATCCCTCTTCGTCCATAGGATAAATGCACGCTGCAAAGCGTTCCCTTAAAACGTGGCCAATGCTTTCGATCGATCGAAAATGCCAATCCAGAATAAAATGGTAGAGGGATGAGAGGAGGAAGTGGTGGCGTATGGGCTATTGTGTCCACAAGAGTGACGCCGCACGAATTATGCATCGATCCTCCTCGTTCTCTTTCTCTTCTATTTTGTTATATCGATCGTTTTACGATTAGAGATCGCTGGACCACGGACGAGCGCGCGAGCGCGCGCTCTCTGTGATCTGATCATTTGTTAAACGGATCGTCGCCGATGCTCGGCCCTTTGTTTCCCATGAGATTTATACATTACAAACTTTATGGATTTTTATTTATTTATGTTTTTTCTTTTTTAATTCTTTTTTTTTTTTTTATTTATTTTTTTTCTTTTTTTTTTTTTATTTATTTATAGTCTTATCCCTCCCCGACCAATTAGGATAATTTATTAAAGAATTTATCGATTAAAAGTATTGAAAAAAAAAGAAGAAAAAAAGAATAAAAGTACTAAAATGTTGCTGAAAAACCGATTTCAATATTGTCATGCGGATCTCTTTTTCTACGGTTAGAAACAATGGAAATTGATGATACGAAAAATTTTTCATATATTTATATTGTTTTTCTATATAATTATTTTTTTTTTTTTTTTATCAAGGACAGCGGAAAATTGGAATTTGACAAATATAAATTTTCCCGTTGATTTTTTTATCCGTCGATCAATGCGCAAAGCGTTAATTCCGAGGACAAAAGACATATGTTACCGAACGACTAAATTAAAAAATAAAAGACTCTCTTTCATTTGCCTGCCACGTGTCATGACAATATGTATATACATATGTATGTATGTACGTACGTATGTACGTATGGTATGTATGTATGTCCCCCCCTTGTATTACATATTATCGAAGCCGCCCTTCTCTCATGCAATTGGTAGTAAAATGAGATAGCTTTAAAAAAGAAGAGTCCTGGATAAAAGAGAAAAGAAAGTGTGAGAGAGAAAGAAAAAGAGGGCGGAGATTGGACTACTCTCCCGTTGCTTATTATACCTACGATATAAAACATTATATTGACTCGACGGTGAAATTATTTCCCGTGCCTTTAATAAGCGACCTGTCGTTTTTGTCTCGAAAGAATTTAATTCCTCGCGGTTTAACATCGCCCAAGCTTCGAATTTTAATCGATTCTCTCACGGAAATTTTTTAATTAATTTCTTCCTCGAATAATTCCTCTCTTTCTTTCTTCTTGTTTTCGTCATTAAACGAGAGCTATTAAAGCGATCGGATTTCGAATTATCTCTATCTTTCTCTCTCTCTCTCTTTTATCTCTCTTATTTCTTTTTTCTTTTTTCTTCAAATTCCAAGAAGGGTAGGGAAAGGTAAAGAAAATTAACACCGTAGCTATCAACTTTCTTTTACTTTGTAATCATTAATTAAATGAATTAATTGACATTAAAGAAGAAAAAGAAAGAAAATTGATTTATTTAATTTTAATACAATAATAATTCGATGAATTTTCAAACGATAAGAACGATAAGTTATGTTCTCTAATGGAATGGAAAATTGTTGTTGCGATATTATTACAGCCGTGGAACAACGCGGTAACTATGTACTTACGTACCGTGTATCTGTCCCACTTGAATCTTCGTCTCGTAAGTACTTATGGGAAGTATAATAGGCATACTCGAAACAGTAATGAGTCTTCTCGAATAATTGTATATCGAACAGGGTTTTTTTTCTTTTTTTTTTCTTTTTTTTTTCTTTTTTTTTTCTTTTTCTTTTTTTTTTTACGGTCGATTCGTGAGATATCACGATTGTCGTTCTTGCTGAGAAAGAAAGACTTGAGTGGAGGAATCAAGCTAATTCTTTCCCTTCGTCCTCGAGCCTTCGCGTGATTCACCCTTATCTCGTTGTTGAATAAATATTCATAAATTCGTTCCCAGAAAGCCGAATCTTTTATTAGCGGATTTTCTCGTCTCAATCTGCTTTTGAAATATTATCGGTATAAACGTTTTGAATTTTATACATTTTACTTTATTTATTTTCTTTTATAATAATAATAATAATAATAATAATTATTATTATTATTATTATTATTATTATTATTATTATTATCATTTATTATTTCATCGTCGATACGTTTAACGTATAGGATTATAATCGAATTAAAATTATTTTATCAAATTTGAATCTCTTCAATAAATTTATTAGTTCAAAATAAAAAGAGAAAAGGGAAGAATAATTAAGCTTTTTCTTCCTTCCTTCCTTCTCCACTTTTATTGTTACGTATAACAGATACGATCCGATTGTTGTTAATGCTTTGATTACCATAAACACGCAATGTTTCTAACGCGCGTCTCTATTGCGTGAACGCAACGAAAGGAGGAAAGCGTGCAGGACAAAAGTGCAAGTGTTATTCTCGAATAGATTTGAGAGTTTCGAGCTTTTTTGTTGGCTTGTTTCAAAGCTTTTTGCTATGGGGATCAACAACAGTAACAATCAGAAGCCAACGGCATCAACAATGGCTCACTCGTAACGTTTACGTATATCGCTGTAATATCATCGATCCTTTCTCTTTTTCTCTCTCTCTCTCTCTCTTTCTACTTTACGGTGTTGGACGAAAAGATAAAAAAAAAAGAAATAAAAACAAACAAGAAAAAGGGAACAGATAAACGGGATAAAAAAATGTAGTATTTGTGCAAGTAACAATATAACTTGGATTACAATGCATAGCAAACAGATTTTCCTGAAGCATATCCGATTTAGCTCATTTCATTGTTATTTCGTCATAGTTGAAAATTATATCCTAAATACGAAAGATAATTGAATACGTTCGAAGGGAATGCATGGGAACGAGAAAATAATTTGTAAAAGAAGATTTACGCGAATTATTTTCAACGATAAGATATTTTATTGTAATTCAGGTTGAGAATAATAAAAAAAAAAAAAAAAAAAAAAAAAAAAAAAAAAAAAAAAAAAAAAAACAAGAGAGAGAGAAAAAAAACATCGTAGATCATTTTTTAAGACTTATTGTTGATCGGATTGGTAGATTAGATGTAGAAAGAGTGGACGTTTTCGTTAAAGTACTGCTCGAACCGTACGATTTATAACGTGTTTATGGTGATAAAGCGAATAGGAAATGAGTACAAAGGCGTTTTATCGTGGCAAACAAGGCGGACGGAGGACAGTGAAAAAGGGGAAGCATATTAGCGTGTCTAGATAAAATCGCACGTCGATGTATCGACGTATCGAAGCTTCTATCCACCACTTCCCCCTACCCCCCATTCTTCCTTTCTATCCCTCTGAATCACGATACATATATACCCTTTTGTCTCGCATTACTAATCGTCGCATACCCATTTCGCACTTAACGTTGATGATCCTCACGCTATTGGCCACCAATAGCACACCTGCACTTATTAATACATTTTTTCCGATATATATATATATATATATATATATATATCTTTTTTTTTTTTGGCATTACAGAAAGAGTCTTAAGTTTGGAAAGCGTACGAATAAAGCGTTGTAATTTTTATAAGTCTCATACGGATAGCAAAATAATTATTGCCCAAAATAAATGACATATTTAATGATATAAAATTTAATCATCGTTCATTCATCAATATCCGTACGATTCTGTATTGGTTAAATAATTTATCATCCACAAATAGTCAATATTTCGAAGAGAGAATTAAAATAAATTTTATTTTTATCGATTGAAAGTATTTATTAAATATAACAAAATGTAATCCTAATCCTCTTATATGGAAATTTGTGAATTTTTTTTCTCAAAATATCTCGGGTTCACGTTTTACTTTGCGAAAAAAATAATGTTTCCTTGTCCCGCTCTCTTTCCCTCCCCCCTCCCTTTTCCAATCTCTTTCATGAAACTCTCATGATTGATAAAATGAATATATTTCTGCTTGAAAAATTGTATTCTGATCCATTTTAAAAAAAGGATAATGGTGGTGAAAAAAGGAGGACGAGTCGAAGGTTGTGGGATATCAAAAGTATTTCCCCGAACTGTCAACCGATTAATCTTATTAATTTTATCATCCCCATTTCACTCTTCCTTCGGCACCAATCCAAGTCGAGCGGTTTTAAGTGATTTATGAAACGTTTAATTAAAGGTTTCTTCGTGCAAAAGACTGTCTCGGTGAGACGTTTAAAGTGGGACGCCCTTATAAAACGACTATTCATACACGTCGATTTATGCTAATGCCTCTTCTCCTCTCAACGACAGTACGACGAGGGTCGTCGGAAAGAAAAAAAGGAAAACGAAAAAAGATAAAAAGAAAAGGAAAGAAAAAAAAATGAAAAGAACAGATAGGGGACTCAAGAGTAAATTCTTTCCCACGAAATTTGTATGCCAGAAATATTTTGCGGATCGTCATGGCATAGTTTATGGCATAGGATAGGATAGGGATGGGTGGGAATTGGGAGTGGAGATGCTGGGAAGGATGAAGAAATCTCTCTCTCTCTCTCTCTCTCTCTTATTTTCTCAAGGAGATCATTTGAATACACCATGATAAAGGAGAGTAAATCAAAGTAATATAATATAAATTCAGATCATTTAGAAAATATATAGGTGTTATATAGCAAAGAAATAATTATATTAATAATTGTTAATAGAATATAAAGAAGTAATAGAAAAATTTCTTTTGAATCATTCTGTATGCCAGAGTACAAGATTAAGATCTTTTGAGCATTTTAACAAATGGATTATTCGCTTGATAATAATTCTTTCTTTTTACCTCACCCGCGATATCTCATATCCGAGCTTCGCTTATTGCACTTTTCTTCAAGCTGTCTTTCTCTCTCTCTCTCTCTCTCTCTCTCTCTCTCTCTCTCTCTCTCTCTTTCTCTCTCTGTCCGTCTTTCTCTCTTTTAGCTCCCTTTAAAACGGTCCAGCGTCTACACTCCCCTACCTTCACACGCGCCTCATGAAATCTCTTTCTCTTTCTCTTTCTTCAAAAATTTTCCTCTCCCATCCTCTCCGTTACTTATTTCTCACGTCTCTGAATCCGTGCAATTAACTTTTGATCCAAATCTCTCAACTCTCTTTAAACTATCCTCATCCTTCTTTATTTCTTTTTCCCTTTCGAGATCATCCCTTTCTGTCTTTCTTTCTTTTCGCTAAGATTTTTATTTTCTTTCCTTTTCTTTAATTTTCTTTTAGTTTCCTTTTTCCTTTTTTCTTTGTTTTTTTTTCTTTCTTTTTTTTTTTTTTTTTTTTTTTTTTTTTTTTTTTTTTTTTTTTTTTTTTTTTTAAGCGACTACGATTCTTTTCGATTCCGTAATTATGCTAGATCTAATTTATACAAAGCAACGCATTTAAAAGCGTAATTCGTGCCACTCGTGCATTCTAATTACATTCCATAATAACCACCTTAAGGGCATTCTCAAAACGATATCTCCTACGCGACTTTTCGACTCTTATTTCCTTTTTTCTTTTCTTTTTATCTTGCTTTTCTCTCTCTCTCTCTCTCACTGTCTCTCGATGTATCGTGTAAATATAAAGAAGAAAAAGGAAAATAAAAGAAACGAGGGAAAAGAATGGAAAAGTCGGAGGTTCAACTCGATATCTCGTTGATGCGAGGCATAAAAGGGACACAAACGCTAACCGTTTCGTTTCCCCTTTATCCAAAACGATACTGGCCAGTGTCATATTTGTTTTTTGTATCCGCCGTGTGTACCCCGGTGTTTGTGTCTACGTATATGTGCGGTCACTCGACGGATCCACGTAGACGGTTTTTGCCACTTTTTTCGCAAGTTTGTACACGGGGAGTAGCGGGCGATGGTGCAACGAGAAAACAGGACGTTAAAATTACAGTCGATATAAAACGCGCCAACGTAACCGCTTTCCCGTCGTTACCATTACACGCTCGTCATTGTGCGGAATTCCTGTCCACCCGACGGCGATGTTATCCTTTTTTTCTCTTTTCCTTTTTTATTTTTTACCAAAAAGAAAAATGATGTAAAAGAAAGGAAAGAAAAAAAAATTGCCTAGTAAAGAGAGAGAGAGAGAGAGAGAGAGAGGGAGAGACAGAGAGAGAGAGAGAGAGAGAGAGAGAGTTTTGTTTCACCGAGTTTAGAAAGTTTTTCAAGGTTTTCGCGTGTCCCTTTAAAATTTATTATCCTTTTCATATATCCGAAACAATTATATTGCCCGCAATGCTATCAGATGTCGAGTGACACGAAGATCTTATAAAAGCTTCTTATAAGATTTGTAGTTTTATAGTAAAAACTATCGAATTTCCTCGTGTCCGCGTTCTCGTAACTGGTTGAAAAATCGTTAAAACCACCATAAAAGTTCCGTCGTCCCAATTTCTAACAAGCGGCGAGGGCACGAATATATTCCACGACACGATCGTCGGTTACCCTTAATAACGATGCACACACGAAAGCATATAATACACGTTTACATACACATAGCCACGCACGAGAAATTCTCTCTCTCTCTCTCTCTCTCTCTCTCTCTCTCTCTCTCTCTCTCTCCCTCTCTCTCATTCTCTCAGAGAGCACGTATTGTGTTCCGTGGGAGATAAGGTTTACAACGTGATAACTGATAGGAAAGGTGGGGTTCGACCGCGATATTCCTCGCGTGCTGGCTTATACCGATAAAGCGCTTCGCGAAGCGCCATTTTGTCGGCTTGTGAAAGAGGCAGGAACGCTAAAAGGAAAATGGCGGCTAGTTCGACTCGTTCGCGTGTTATCTATCTCTACTCTTTCTCTCTCTCTCTCTCTCTCTCTCTCTCTTTCACACACACACATACACACACACTTTTTCAGGAGTATACCAAAGTCCTGTCCTCTACTCTCCTCCTCTTTATTTTCCTTTCTTGGCCTTCTTCGTGGATCGATATTAGTCCTCCCCTCCCCCCCCCCCCCCCGTCCCTCTAAGATCTTACGTAACTTTCTTCAAGTTCTCTCATTAAAGTTCCCGCGTAAAATTTCGGTCCTCGTACGAAACCACGGTGACATAACGAAAACGACGATAGCGACGAAAGTGGGAGAACGTGGGTGGTTGGAGATGTCGCTTGAAGGATGATTTTACAGGCAAGTTTTATGTCCTCAAAGTTTCGACGGCGATGCGTGGAACGTCGCTCCTGTTGTTTCTCAAGCGTTTAATTATTCCACCTTTTGCTTAGTGGCTTTACGTGCTTTTACGAAATTAGGTAAGGTTTAGTTAATAAGAAAGTTCAAGTATAGAGAATTTCTTTCTTATCTTTCTTTTTCTTTTTTGATAACTATTTTATATTTTCTGAACACATAATCATTGTTTCTTTCATCATAATTCGCATTCTTAAATTTTCATTTTCGAACGCATCATCCTTCTTTAAGCGCAGGATTAAATTGAATTAATTCGTATAAGATAGTTATTAAGTATTAACGCGAATTAATGAAGTCATATATATATATATATATATATATATATGTATATATATATATACACACACATACATTCATAGACATACGTAGGAGGAAAATTCGCTCGATGTTGATGATTCCCTTCTCTTATCCTTCTAGCTCGAATTATGCACGGAATAATAAATATCCAGTGAATTTTTCATCCCTCTGAGTATCTCGAGCGTACTTCGACCGACACTCACGCTCCGACTCTTACGAACCGATTTTCTTCTTTTCTTCTTCCCTTCGCTTTCGAGCCTTGCATCTCGTTATGCATTCATATTTTCATTTTAATTCTTTTTAAAGGGCAGCCCGTGAGCGGGTTTTCGGTTCCGTAAAACGACCACGGATGGTGATTCCCATCGAGAAATGGAGGATACTTTATGGCTGGACCCTTAATTAAAAAGTGGGAAAAAAAGTGAATTAAAAAAGAGGAGATCAAAAGGCGAATAAATTTGAAATTCTTCAAGTTTCATAAACGTATGCATATGTATGTGTATGTGTATATTTGAAAGTTAATCATTTAAATATTTAAGATCGGAAAATTTAATTCGGATTTTCATCGAAAAAATAAAATATATATGTAGATCGTGTGAGAAGAAAAAGGAAATAACAAGTATTGTTGAAGAATATCTTTGATGAAGAAATGAAAAAGAGAGAGAGAGAGAGAGAGAGAGATTCAGAAAACTCACGTGAGCGTCGGCACGTAGTTAAGGTCGTAACGCGTAGTAGTTTCAACCCCTTTTATTTCGAGCCGTGAAAATTGGGGCAACGACCGAGATAAGGGTGACACCGCGCAAACAAGCCAACCCTCGCGTTCGACCCTTGTCAACAACGAGGCTCGAGCCGGTAGCAGCGGCTAGTGGTAGCATAATGCCGGCCGACATAATCGAGAACAAAAATACGCGAATATGCTCACGGATTCTCGTTAATAAAAGGAGAAAAAAAGAAAGTGACACAGAGAGAGAGAGAGAGAGGGGGGCGCAGAGAGGGATGAAGAGAGAAACATCTATGTGGATATCCAAGATTTGTTGCAATTAATTTTACTAGGTCAACTATTCTTTGGAAATTGTCAAAAAAAAAAAAAAAAAGGAAAGAAAAAGAAGAAAAAGTCAATGTCTCTTTTGAGATCTTCTTTTTTTTCTTTTTCTTTTTTCTTTTTCTTTTTCTTTTTCTTTTTTTCCCAATAAATTCGTTCAATCTTGTTACACTACAATATTTTTATCGTTATGTTAAAGCCATTATATCCAAGAACAATGAATCTCTGTTGATTGTAATTATTGAAATACCGCGCATATATGTGATAATAGATGATTTGAACGCGATAATACGTTTCTAATGAACATGTTTGTACGTTGCTGATTGATAAAAGAATATTCAAAGGAATAATGTCAAAGATCTACATAGTTCTACTTAGTTTCAATTTTCATTACGAATATATATTTACACTTTGAATAAGTTTAATGTGTATGAATAGTTTTACTTTCATTAATGTTTGTTTTATTCGACAGTTTAATTTCGTCAATAACAAAATTTTTAGTTTTATTTGATAGGAGATTTAGAAACTCTAATTAACTCGATTATTTCTCACTTGAAGATCAAAGAAAACGTTAGAAAAGTTCAGACAGAAGGGTAGTTACCCTTTACGATAAAAATGTGATACTTTCGATGGTCAAAACGACAGAGATAAAGATATAGATATAGTTAGAAATAAATGCGAGGAGGAGTCGGATTTTCCAGGAAACTTGGAAATGGGTGGGGAAATGAAAGGGAGGAGATCAAAATGAGGGTTGTACCATCGAGAGAACGGAGTTAAGGGTGGAGATGCGTGCTTCCGAGGATATTCGTTGCGTGCCATGGCACGTGCTGTCTTGATATTCTGTTTGTTAGATCGGCTCGCGAGTTTTCCACCCCCTATCTACCCTCCCTCTTTATCGTGTATATTCTCCGCGACATGTCCAAATACATCCGCCTCTCTCTCTCTCTCTCTCTCTCTCTCTCTCTCTCTCTTTCTCTCTCTCCTTCCCTCCGTCATCGAAGGGGTCACTCACGTTATGGTTTTACGCGTTACAGAGGCGTGTGGTTGTGTCACGTGCAGGACTTGGCAATATTCAGGACAATACAAGCAATTTAAAGAGACGTCCAATATGTGTATGTTTGTATGTGTGTGTACGTGTGTATATATATATATATATATATATATATATATATATATATATATACATATATTTCTTGAATTAAAATTATACGAGACACACGTGTCCATTTGTTTTCTTCCTCGCGATTATTATAAAAATATCCTTCGTCTTTTTCCCATTTGAAAAACACCTTTCCAATCGTCTAACTTATGCCGACATTTCTAAAAAAAAATTCGTAAAAAGAATATTCATTCATGTAGGAATTTTCACATATGATTCGAATCGTACAAATCATCTGAAGGTAAAGAAGCTTGATGTCTTATTATTATTATTATTATTATTATTATTATTATTATATATGTGCGTATGCGAAGGAAGTGATACAATTTTTGCTTCGTTTAAGAGAGGATTGTCGATATTATTGTTATATATAAAACAAGTACACGAACAATGAAGCGTGACGTTTCTCGAAACTCACGGAAGAACAAGATATATGTATATATAAATATAAATATATATATATATATATATATATATATATACCTATATACATTCATATCCGACTTCGTTTCACGTCGTAACCATCCCCTTTTCTTTGCCTTCCCTCCATCCACTCCAAGCAACACGCTTGTTTCCCGTCTGTGTATCCGAGAACGACGGAGAAGAGTTTAAACGCGTGTATTCAACGGCGGATGCATGCCTCGGATTTTTAGTAATCCCCGGCGAGCACCTCACGTTTATGCGTCTCTCGAGCTGCCTCGACGCCATTGTCGCGTAACTAATGGAAATTTAAGTCCACCTCGTGAATCCAGCTGGCTCGCGCACTCTCCACGTTTCCCTTGGTCCCTGTTCGCACTGCCCTATGCGTGTCACGTATCACTTGCCGAGACCGAGCCTTGTATAAACACTCCTGTTTACGATATTGTTCTCTAATGCTAACGAGAAACGCTTATCTCTTATCAGTGTGCTTACACTTTCCTACCGAATAATTTCCTGCGCAATTCTAATTCGTTAATCTCATCTAACGTGACTTTTCCTTTTGTTGCAGGTGAGTACCGGAACGATGAAGAGGAGATTCCCTCACTCACAGAAGAGTTTACTTATTTAATCGATTACGACGAGGGAGAATGCCAGTGGAATATCTCGATTGAGTAGAAAGAAAAATGAGGAAAGTCGGTTGACAATAATTTTTTCGGATTACGTTTGATAATATCGTTTTTAATAACGTTAGATAATATTGAAATAGAAAATCGATTATGAAATCTTTCATTATTTTTACGTACGAGCAATGATAAATTACTTAACGAGAATCGAGATTATTTTTTTTTCGAAGGTCATTCCATCGATCCCTACCTCCTCCATTGCAAATAGAAAGAGGGAAACTTGAAAGAGGTGGATGACAAATAATCGAGGCGTATCTTGTGGCGGATATCAAAATGTCGCGCCGAAAATTTCATTCGTGATATAAATGTCATGAGACTCTTCTTCTTCTCTCTTTCTTTTTTCTTTTCTTTCTTTCTTTCTTTCCTTCTTTCTTTCTTTCTTTCTTTCTTTCTTTGTCGGCAAATGTGGAAAAAAAAAGAAGGGAATCTGACTGGGACTAAGGACGGCAGGTGCATTAGTCCAAGTCGTGTGTATGGGTCCCCAGGAGAAATCATAAGGTCTTACCCTCGCCCTTCGTAACCGTTACCGTTGCCAGCCGCGAGGGGTGAGTGCCCTAATAAATCCTAATACTAAATCACCACCCCACCTCCCTATTACTCATATCTTCTTCAGGGTGCGTGCTTCGTAGGTACGCGTGCCACCAGCCTGCTAAGCACCATAGCTTTATTTTCGAAATTCTAGAGGGCCTCGGGTTTCATTAAAGAAGCCATGACCTTCGTACGATACGGGGAATATCGGCTGAACGTTTAGATAATTACGAGAGGTGATAGTATTACCATGGGGGCGTGTTGTTATATGAATTGTTTAGACCCACCCTCTCTCCCTATGACTGTGTTCGAAGGGCGGAAAAAAAAAATATGTATACCTTCCTCTTTTGAAGTCTTCATTTTGCCGTCATAACCTTTGATCATTTTCTCAAATTTTCTACTTCGCCGTTGATTTTCAAATTATTTTTATCTCTTAGATTTTCTACTTCACCTGGCTTCGTTCTTAATATCACGATATATTTTTTTGTTTATTTTTCTACTTCGTTTGATTATGTTTCCGCTCACTTTCTGCATCCTTCTATATATAGATTGTATCACCATTTTTCTGGAATTTTTACCTAACTACTTATAATAGTATATCTGGCCCTCCTATTTTTTTTTCTTTATTTTTTTTTTTTTTTTTTTTTTTTTTTTTTTTTTTTTATTTTTATACTAAATCCCTTCTCAGGAAAAAAAAATTGTTAACCTTTCTGATAATACTTTCTTTACATCGGTGAAAGGTATCGACAGGTAGGATAAATGTACGATCGCGAGTAATCGTTTCGAACGCATCAACATTACGTAGCAATCATGCACACGTCATAGGATAATAACGAATTATGTTAGGCTTTAATCGATATAGTACCGGGGCAACGGTGCGGTTCTGCATCCATAACGAACCAATTAGCGTATTGTCGCTGTGTAACGATAGAATCAGATAGTGTTGGATCAGCAAATTGCATAATCAGGGTACGGGCGTTTGTATCGATATATTCATCCAATCGCGTTTGACACTCCTCGAAATGTTGGATTTTGTTAACGGATATCCGTCAGAGGATTTTCTTATCGTTTTGTTGTTTAATCATCAGCAGTTAATTCACGTGTCACATGTGTATTACAATTTAACCGGATATAGAAAATTGCAATGTAACTTCATTTTCATAATTAGCAATTGAATTTATCTGTTTTATTTATTTATTTATTTATTTATTTATTTATTTATTTATTTATTTATTCATTCATTTATTTACTTCATTATTTATTTATATTTCTTATCAAATCGGTGTACACGACAAAAGGGAAAGGGCAATTTTAATTCACCGTCGACGAAATAATTACAAATAATTGGTAAAGGGAGCCGAACCTACGAGGTCCTATAAACCCTTCCAGGAAATAGTACCCTTCTTCCGTTTTCATATTATACCAACATCGAGTCGTGATTCGAAGTATTCTCGCCAAATGGCGTGATTCAACGTCATTATGGCGAAAGGGACCAGCTTCTTCGTAGTTCTCTTTTCCCTCTCCGGCCAATTATTTGCTTCTGTCGAAATTAACTTTAGATTGTTAATGACTTTGAGACGGATAACCGACGACTTTGTCGGTCAATCCTTTCGTTTCCTTTTTCACTTTTGTAGGATTGAAAATCGAAACGGAAATAAGAAAAGAAATACTGACGAGATCCTTCCTAGCTTTGTTATTTTTTTCTTTCTTCTTAATTTTTTTTTCGCCCCTTTTTCCTTTTTCAATCATTCACTCTCGATAATCATAATCATGATCCTGATATCACATAAATGTATGATAAAAAATATTTACGCTCATATGTATGATCAAAAATGATCTTTGATATTAGCTTTTAGAAGGATGCATCTTATTTAATCGAATTATCAAATTAAATCCGATAAAAAATAATATAGGACCCTTTGTAGCATTATGACAAACGAGAAATCCACTATAGTTCACTGAAATTTTCCACGATTTTCTTTGAAAAACAGGAATTTTCATCCGGGAACGATTTAATTGAAAGATAATTCCTATAATGAGTAATCTTGTTAATGTACATTTCATTATTTATATACGTTTATTCGATTCTCTCTCGTTCGTTTCACTTTTTCCTTTCTCGTTCTCTTTGTGTATCACTGCCTCTCTTTCTGCATTCTCTATCCATTTTGTCACGCCAAATTTCACCGAACAATTTTCCCTCGCGAAAGGTCCTCGCGAGAGACGTAGCATTTTTTGTGTTTCGTGTATCCACGTGGTTGGCATTAACGGTTATATATTTTTTCACGAAAATTCACGAATACGCACACGCACACGTATCTACGAACACATATATGCACACATAAAACTGTATACACGTACGTAGCAATTTTGTAGTGCGTTCGTCGAAACAAGAGAGAAGATAGATGGATAGATAGATATATATAGATAGATAGATAGATAGATAGATACATAGAGAGAGAGAGAGAGAGAGACGTTGTGATGCTGGTAGCAAGCGTTGTGCTTGCTAGTGGAGGTGACGGAGGTGGTGGCGTCGGTGGCGAGCGGGTATTTGCATACGAGGACGGCCCTGGTGGAGTCGATGCCGAGGGAGAGAAGGAGGGCTTTAATGCCCATGCATCATGCATATTCAAACCCCGGCATGGTACAGCTGTACGCGGAAGCTAAATCCCAACGCGCGTCTCCGGTGTGGCTCTTCTCTTCTTCCTCTCTCTCTCTCTCTCTCTCTCTCTCTCTCTCTCTCTCTCTCTCTCTCTCGCATGTACGCATAGTTCCTATGTCTGTCTCATTTTAACGCTCAGTCCCACCCTCTCTTCCTCTTTCTCTTTCTCTCTCTCTTTCTCTCTCTCTCTCTCTCATCGCATTTCTCTTATTTCGCTATCCCTGTCTGTCCTTTCTCCTACCCTCCTGTTTCCTTCTCTCTCCGTCTTTTAGTCTACCTCTTCGATTTTCTCTCTCTCTCTCTCTCTCTCTCTCTCTTTCCTTATTGAAAATCAAAATTCAAGCGAATTAGTTGGTTCTGGGTATCCACCGTGGGAAGCGCGACTCCTCGTTGTATACTACAAGAATACCACATCTGCATTCCCATATACACTAACAGATATATATATATATATATACATACGTACGTATATGTGTAGTGGTGATGCAAAATGTGTGTACGTAAGCAAGTATAATTGCTCAATCGTAGCTTGGCCAGCGTAGCAAGTAGATCTACGATACCTAGACTATCTCTCAGTCTCTCTCCCTCTCTCTCTCTCTCTCTCACGAAATAGAGAGAGAGAGAGAGAGAGAGAGAGAGAGCAGAGAATAATTAAACTTTGCCGACGTGGCTCCTGCTGATTGTAGTAGTTTTAGGGGATGGCTAAGAGCCACCTTCCTTTCGCGATTTCGTTCTAAGGAACCCATGTACTCGCCTTGGAAAATCTTATATCCTCTCTCGCGTAGTATAATTCGTGGTCGTCGTTCAAATCCTTCGTGAATTTTCGCTGAGTAGAAAATCTTCGATGATTTCAAGCACCTCTCACTATCTCATATTTTTAGGATTTACTTCCCTTACCCGCGTAATTACTTGTATCCGTAGCTCGTTTCCTAAAACATTCCAACACCCTCGTATTTGGGATATAAAACATCGAGGCGATGGCTCTCCTCTACCTACCTATTGGCCAATCGAAAAACGCATTAGCGTCTCTACAGAGGGGTTGCTCGATGAATGCTACCAAGATCTCTTTCTCTCTCTCTCTCTCTATCTCTCTCGCTCCTCTCACTTTGAGAAGCCGATTTAGTGTTAAATGGAAACGAAACGGTAGTAAAAATTTCCAATTTTCCTCGTCTCTCATCCTCCTCTCATGTCGACAAAAGAGCGAGAGAGGGAAAGAGAGAGAGAAAATATATATATATGCATATATATATATATATATATATATACATAGAGAGAGAGAGAGAGAGAGAGAGAGAGAGAGAGAGAGAGAGAGAAGGGCATCAGGACGAAGCCCTCGGGGCAAACGACTTGAATAGGGACCAAGTCCGGGAGGGTGGTTATGGGGGTGTGAGGGTAAAGCAAAAGCTGAGTTAGATCGGGGAGAGAGAGCAGACAGTTTAGCCAACTTTCAGATTTACACCCTTGCAGTTCGTTCACGGGCCGCCTGTTTCGAGACCTCCAAGCTTCGTTTGGATCTCTCTCTCTCTCTCTCTCTCTCTCTCTCTCTATCTATCTATCTATCTCTTTCCATACCCCACACTTCTTTCCGGAAGGGTCGAAGGTGGAGAACAGAATGAGTAGAGAATGGAGCTGGATAATCTCGATTCTTACATTGCACAATGCTCGTTTCTCTCACGGTGGTGCAAAGATCAATGCTCTTTCTATCTTTGTCTATTCTAAATACGTTTACGTGGGATAACGTCTAATACGTTAAGAGATCTTATATATTGTATTTTAGATAGCGATTATTTTCACTACATTCTGTTTTTTCTCTTCTTTTTTCTTTTTTCTTTTTTTCAGCATAGATCAATTATTTCGTGATAAATTGATATGAAGTGTAAATATTTCTTATCGTTGATATTGACAAAGAATGATTCGTTGATTTTAAATCATCAATTGTTATTATCTTTTGATCTCCAATGAAGATAATTTTGAGGCGAATAGATAATTCAAACTACCACATTTTACTATACATATATAGTCTTGAAGTTCTAACAGACGAACAGACCGAAAGCCAGACCGTAGGATTTGAGCTAACAGCGGTGTGGCTTTTGTGGAAACTAGCACCTTCTCTCTCTCCTTCTCTCTCTCTCTCTCTCTCTCTCTCTCTCTCTCTCTCTCTCTCTCGTACTTTGCCTCGTAATCAGAATCAAGCCTGCGGAAATCACAGCTCGTTCGTCTTCTCTTCGGTACGCGTGGATCGTCGATCTTATTTCATTCGGCCGACGTCGACGAGCTTATCACCTGCGGAGATCAGTTTAGATGGGAAACAAAGATACTTACTTAGATGATAACGTTCATTAGTTAGGATCGTTCATGCATGTGCGTGGATCGATTAACGAATTAATTAAAATAAGTTTGAAAATCGATTTTTCATTAATTGAGTAGTATTTTGTTCTTTTTTATTCATTTTCTCTAAATGCTTCTTGTCGTTCTCAGAATTAGTTTTATTCACGTTTTGTTTGATTATAAATGGAATTAAATTCGATATCTCGTATGACAGCTGAGATAATCTTCGCATTACTTTAATTCAGTGGCTCGAGGATCTTTCAAGAAAGATGACGGATTTAAAGCTTGCTGAATAAGTACCTCGCGCTTCTCAACGTCAAAGAACTCTAAGTAGCTTATTTATTTCGCCATTTGATATATGACGGTGATTAAGGTTGGGCGAGAAGAGAGTGCGAGTAGGAAGTAGATGATTCTTAAGGTAGAAGAGGGTTTCGTGCTTCCTTGCACGAAAGTAGTTAAACGAAACGAATCAGTAAAATATTCGGAGAAGTTAATAATAATTAATCAAAGGGATAAGGGACTCCTTTAAATAAATAGGAGATGTCAGTTATCGTTTTATGATTATTTTCTTTTTCTTTTTTTTTTTTTCTTTTTTTCTTTCTTTCTTTCTTTTTTTCTCTCTGTAACATTTATTATAGAGATATTACAAATTTAGTTATCAATCGAACGATGTCCTATTCTATAATAAACAATAGATTTAACTAACGTTATCTTATTTTGTATTTTGATCGTTAACGGGGAAAAAAATAAAAAAGAATATGGCGATTAAGAAGGAAATCCAATTGTAACAAGAGAAAGTTGAAAAATCCTAAGATCCACTTTCTCTCGTAGAGTAACTTTTTCCCTTTACTCTTATCTAAGAGTTCGAATATAATGGTGAGCCGTTGGAACCCTCCTTAGAACGAAGAGTCTTCCTTTCCGTTTTCGAGAATGTTTCGTTGTTTGGCTGTCTTAACGGAATGAATGATCTCATTTTGGTGATAACTCTCTTGATATATCGCAAGGAGGGTACTCCACGAAGGAGATCACGAATTGTGGGTCGGTAGGTTTGTTGGACCACTGTCTTGAAAATACTGAGATGAAACTAGTTTTCGTTTTCAGAACGAATCCACGGAGATCATCCCAACTCGAAAGATAAGACGCTTTTGGGAAACCGTCTTCCTCGTTTATCTGTACGTTCTCGTCTATGCACGTCCGTCTCTATTTCTAAGATTTAGGTGATCTTACAAGAGAGAGTCCAAAGAGCCAGGGGATTCTTTTACTAGTTTCACCAAAAGTAGTTCGAGACGAACGTTGCATATTAAACGATGCATGTCCTATCCTTTTGTCTTGCACGTTCACGGTAATATCTTTGTCTCTCTTTAGAATTCTATTCTTGTCGATCGAATCAATCTCGTTGAATTCATGTACGATAGAAAAGGAAAAAGAAGAAAGAAATATTGTAATATTCAGTTTTGCACGATGATAATAAAAGTAGAAATGAATCTATTTTTAGTCGTTATCATCGTATATATATATATATATATACTTCTAGTTTGAACATATAGCAAGGATATGATCAAAAATAATCCTTCCACTTGAAATATAAAAACAAGTATTCGCCAATAGCGAAGTACGTTGCTCGAGTGGGTGGGATGCTAAAGGTCCAAAGGTTGAAAAACAGAGAGAGAGAGAGAGAGAGAGAGAGAGAGAGAGATCGGTCATATATCAGAGAAAGAGAAGGTGAGCATTCGTGTGTTGAATGTCTGTGTGTTAGTGCAGTATAGTAACCGGCTACAGCGTGGCTTGGGACGAGGTTTAACGGCTCCCTCTAGGGCTGCCAGTTACCACGCTCCGATGCCTACCCTCTCGGCCTGTCCGTCCTCGAATAAAGATGGCCATGCCTCGCAGGACCATCCACGGGGCTTATCCTCCTGGGACAAGTAGAGGGAACGAAGGTATGGAGTGCTACGAATACGCTAACGTATGTGCACTCGCGACAATGACTCTCTTCTCTATCTACTCAATTTTTTTTCTTTCTTTCTTTCTTTCCTTTTTCTCTCTTTTTTTTTTTTGTTTTGTTTTTTTCTTTTTTTTTTTTTTTCCTTTTTCGATCTCACCGATTAACTTATCCTCGAGAAGATATATATCGTTCAGCGGCGGTTTATGAGGATCGCAAAGGTGCTCTGGTTAATTTTTCATTGCGAATGAAATAATGATAGTGAATTTTTTCATAAAGAAAAATTTTCTTCAAATTTGATTAAACGTGTTCAGATAGGTGGAAAGATTGAAAAAGTGATGGGGATCATAGTGCGTAATTTTTTTCCTTTTGTTTTTCTTTTCTCTTTTTTCTTCATTCCTTTCCTTTCCCTCGCTTTTCTCCATTTAACATCGGGATGAACAATCAATGGAAAATCGGTAAGAAGAAGCAGCTCGTAACAAGGATAGAAGACTTTTTGAAAGCTCCTCAAGATAACGTGGCGCAGAGATCTCGTGATATATTGGTTAGCGATATTAAAAGCCGAAAAAGGGTCTATGCATATTCAGGACGAACGCTTACCTACGTTTTATCAGATTGCTTGGCAGCACCGTTAGGGAATCTTGACGCGTGATGTAAACTTGTCGGGAGCTTGATGGATCGAGCTGCCCGTCGAAAAGAGGTTAGAACATGTTGGTGTACCGCCAACACTCTCTTAGCCTTTCTCCCTTTTATTCCTTTTTCAATCTTTCTCTCTCTCTCTCTCTCTCTCTCTCTCTCTCTCTCTCTCACTCTCTCTTATTCTCGTTTCCACGTCATGTTATTTCCTCGTCATCTATCGCACTTCGGAAGCAACGTCGGACTAATTTGAATTTAATAGAGGGTTAAATTACTATTTATTCGGTCAAGCTTTTTCATCCCCCCCTCCCCTATATATATATAACAATCCTATATGGATTTTCGAAACTTATTTTCGATTTATTTTTCTTTCTTCCCTTTCTCATTTAGAACATAAGAAAAAATTATTCAATATCAAGGTATTATACACAGTAAAATATACTGTGACTCTTTAAATAGATCCATTAGAAAAATAATAAATTTTTTTATTATGTCTTAATATTTATCGTTTTTTTTTTTTTTTTTTTTTTACTAAGCTACTTTGGACGAATTTTTGTGATATCTCTGGCACACAAAATAATTACGACAAAATACAAATTCGTAAATTCTATAATACTCGAATATTATATAATACTCAAGCAATTCACAAAGGATTTTAAGCTAGCTCCTTCTTTTCAACTGGTTGAACAAAGTACCATAGTGCATTTTAATCCACTAGAATGAATCTTTTCAAAATGATTTCTGCCGATAGAACTGGTCGATAGAAAATAGATTCGTTTCTCGTTGGAAAGTCTATTCATTGATTTACCTAAATGTAACGACGAAGATAGAGAGAATAAAAATCAGCTGAACCGAATATTCACATACATTTGCACTTTCACGTCATATGTATTTTTTCACACAGACACGAGTTTCATTACAAATCGTTCCATTAATTTTATACGATTCACGTTGATATCGTTCATTTATCACTTCTGTTGAAAATGATAAATAACGCCGATCATGTTAATCGCATACAGCCTTTCTATAACAAAGATTTTCCGCTTTTCCAAATTTGTATCGGGATTTCCAGCGAGTTACGTTAAATCTTCAACGATATCATTTTATATGAAATTTCTAGATTCAAGATTTATCGATTTATTTAGAAAATATAAAATGACGTGAGAGTTACCATTTGATTCGAGTACTGACGAGATCCATTACGTTTATGAAACATCCCTAAATCCGGATGTCGAAAGGAAGACCGAGTATCAGAGATCCATGAGAGAGAGAGAGAGAGAGAGAGAGAAAGAGATGGCTGTTAACGGATACAGCAACGGAAATAGGATGAAACGGTGTAGTTTGCACTGATACCACCTCTCCATCCACCCACTTTCTACTCGTGATTTCAGTATTATGTATTATGCTTAGCCCTCTCTCTCTCTCTCTCTCTCTCTCTCTCTCTCTCTCTATCAAAAACATGCATACAATAGAAGTTTGATTATGTAGAGTACTCTTACAATTAATGAATCGTGTTTTGACATTTATGTATTCGTGTTTGTTTATTTATTTTGTTTCTCTTGTATCTATCATTCATACGATTTTAACTATATTTTGTATTAAATATTGATAAAAACATTGTTAACGAAACTGAACGGGGAAAGAAAGAAAAAAGGGAAAAAAAGGAAAGGAGAAAAAAAATTCGCTTGGAAATATATAAACGCAACGTAGCGTAGCGGTCGGATGTTGCAGTCGCCGCATCCCGCAGTAGTCTCGTGCCCAACGAGCCGAGTTCTCTTTGCTCTCGAGAGAAAGAGTAACATAGAGTTTGGGAAAGAAAGAAAAGCGAGCAAAAATGTGAGGGAAGCAACCTAGCAAATGGCGGTGTGCTCGCAGAATTAGAAGAGGATAGTGAAGGAGAAAAGAAGATCCTTGCTTTGCGCAGTTCGTCGATCTACAGAAAGAGAGAGAAAGACAGAGAAAGAGAGGAACAGAAACAGACAGGTCCTCTTCTGGGTAAATCCCAAACCGTTCCGTGAATTATTTCCGGCATTAGGTAAAAGTAGGACGGCATATTTTAAAGCGTTAGTGTGTTATAGAGTACAATGCTCCGTATCGTTGCTCCATACAGCTTCTCTTTTAAATATACATACATACACGCACACGCAGGCTCCCTCTCTCTCTCTCTCTCTCTATCTTTCTCTCTTTCTCTCTCATTCTTTCTCTTCGTACTTAATTAATCGTTCTACGCGATTTATTATCGTCTCTACGGCTATGTACCTACGACGATTTCGAAAGTTCCCGCGAACAGAATACCATTTATCGTCCAAAGTCGTCCCATGAGACGACGATAGTCTCTCCCTTCTTTCTCGTTCTCTCTTTAGAGGTTCTAGTGCACTAGCTTATTTCGATTTAGCGTGCCGCTGGCACGTTAGAACTCGTTAGCGTAAATACCAATGCAAAAGGAGAGAGAAAGAGAGAAAGAGAGATAGTCGCGAATTCCATCGATAGATAGAACTTTGCGTTTTATCGACCGTTAAAGAGGATCTTAAGAATGTTTAACTATCTAATTAACCTTCATTACTATCTCTCTATCCCTCTTTCTTTCTCTGTTATGTCTAAAAAGATTTACTATATCTGTGAATACCGTCTACTTGATATCGAATACTTTATGAGGATTATTTTGATATTATAAAATATTTAGATATTGCAATTGATCGTTATCTTTTATCAATAATGCATTATCTTTCGATGAATGAGAATTAAGATAAAAAGAAAATTGATTACACACGACTAAAGAAAAAAAGAAAAAAAAGTAGAAGGAAACGCTACATTTTTTATTTCACGATAAGATCATACAAAAATGATTAAAGATATTTATTAAATACGATAATTTTTATAAAATCGTTTGTCTATATGATTTTAGAAAATCATTCATTATTTCCTCGACCCAGTATCACGTTATCGATTTTATTAATGAACGTTTCACTTTATATTTTGACCTATAATTTCTCCCTTCAAATCGGGTCAGGATTACTTATTCTCTTTCTGTATTTCTTTCGATCTTTTGCAACAAAAAAAAAGATATATATATATATATATATATATACACACATATATATTTGTAAAGGTTAAAGTGTAGACAAAGCGGAATAGACCGATATCGATGAGAAACGAGGATATCATAGGAGATATATAAAGTTTATTCGCATCGTTACTCATGTATAGAAAATATTTCGCCGGGAGGTTGCACTCTCTTCCGCACGGAAAACTCAACGTAGTCCTTCGCCTTTTCGATCTCGAATATATACTCGCATATATATATATATATATATATATATATATAAATACGTACGTAAAAGTATACATGTAATACGCACGCGCGAATATATAGCCAAGAGATCAAGCAGAAAAGAGGAAATTCGATAGCGTTGCAAATAATATATCGCATCTTAAATTGAAATAAAAATCCACCGGTTGCGCTCTTTTCTTCTTTCTCTTTCTTTCTTTTTCTTGCCCACTCTCTCTTTCTCTCTCTCTCTCTCTCTCTCCCTCTTCTTCTTACTCTCTCTCTCTTTCTCTCTCTCTCTCTCTCTCTCTCTCTCTCTCTCTCTATTTCGATTTCTCCAAAGACTTATAGTATTTCGAGCTATCTTGGAAAGTACTATGAGGCGTTTGCCAGATATCCTCTATCCTCTCGTTCTTTCACTCACCCTTAACGTATCACGACCCTTCGATTCTTATATCCTAAAGAGTGGCTAGAATTCTCGAGGACATCAAATTTCTTATGCATTACTTCCGATTTTGCCACGTGGCTCTTGAAATTCTCTCTCTCTCTCTCTCTTTCTCGCTACAATTTTTTTTCTTTTATCTTAAACAAAAATTCCTTCTATTCTATCTGTGTTTCTATCAGTAATAAAGAAAGAGAGGGAGAGATAGAGAGAAACATAGAGATAGAGTAAAAGAAAGAGAGAAAGAGAAAAATGTAGCTTCGACGAATCCAATGCATTTTTATGGGATCAGAGACTCAAATTTATTAGGGGGTAACAGCCGTTTCGTAGCTTCTGTCCTCTCCCTGTCTCTTTCAACCACCCATCCCTCCTCTCTCCCTCCCTCCCTCCCTCCCTTCCTCCCTTCCTCCCTTTCCCACCCGTTCCAACCCTACTCTCCTTTTTTTTCTTTTCTCTCTTTCGTGCGTCGACACGACTCTAGAGTTATCTGCAACATCGTTTTGCTCCCTGCTCTTTCTCTCTCTCTCTTTCTCACACACACTCTAGCTAGCTCGTACGGAACTCTAATATATTCGCGATACGGACGGCGAAAAAAGGCTGGGAAAGAATATCAAAACGCACATAAATTCCCTCTATCCCATTCTCTTTCTTTCTTTCTCTCGTTGCGAGAGCAAACCTGTCCGCCAGATATGACGAATGCATGCATATACGTAACTCTAACGCGTTTTGCCGGCCTGCTAGCATGTCGACGAGAGAATCAAACGTGAAAGAGAAAGAGTGTAAAGTTTACGACGGGAGGGAGAGAAAGATATATATATATATATATATATATATATATATATTTTTTTTTTTTTCTTTTTTCTCTTTCTGCTTTTTTTTGTTTGTTTGTTCGTTCGTTCGTTCGTTCGTTCGTTCGTTCATTCGTTTTTTTTTCTTCGCTCCTTTTCTTTCTTCTTTTTCCTTTTTCTTTTTTTTTTTCTTTTTTTTACTATCAAAATACTATCCAGAACTCGTCCTTTTTCAATTTATATAGATAGTGGATTTTCTTGTTTCGTAAATATTTGGAAGCTACATTTTATTTAATACTGTTACAATCCAGTATGTTATACATGGTTAGTTTAGTTTTATCAAGTATTCGACGAATTCAAACTCTGCCTGATTTTCTAACGAGCAGATGTTTCATGCTGAGGATATTGTGTGAGAAAAGAGAGAGAAAGAGAGAGAGAGAGATAGAGATAAAGGCAGAAAAGTGAAAAATGAAAGGAATGTATGAAGAGTTGGAATGATTTGATTGATCGAAAGAAAACACATAAATTTCTTCGGATCCATTTCGTAAGATGGATACTTTTCTTCTCGCTACATTTGATCTTACAAAGAATTTTTTATTTTATACCTTTGTCAAGTTAAAATAGATAGAACCTTTCTTCGATTCATTGAAATATCCATTTTATCGGCGAACGAACGTTAACCAATCAACAACATCGAATTTCATGGAAGACTTAAGGGCTGCCGTTAGAGATAGAGGTGGTGGGGGAGAGGAGGTGGATCCTCCACCGCAGGAAGGACGAACCAGTAGCGTGTTTCGGACAGGTTCCGTCCCGTCGTGTTGTCCCGTGGGACAATCTCGTGGACAGGCCGATGCCATTACCTGAACCACATTGTCCCGTCCGAAGCACATAGTAAGCCGACGAGGTAACGTACGATATCTCGTCTGATGTCAAATCTGACAGGAGGGCCTAGCGATATGCTTGCTTGCATCAAAGAGAAAGAGAGAGATAGATAGATAGATATAGATAGAGAGAGAGGGAGAGGGAGAGAGAGAGAGAGAGAGAAAGCTCTGGAAGCTTACTAAGCTTCTATGTTGAAAGAGAAACGTACTGAATACTCGTATTTGTGTGCGTTTCTGTGTATGTGTATATGTGTGTGTGTGTGTGTGTGTGAGAGAGAGAGAGAGGTGTCGACAGAACCTGGATTATTGGACTTTCGTTGATTTGCTCCTGTGTTAGTTCCCTAAAGCTTCTCTTTCTCTGTTTCTCTCTTGGTCTGCAAGAACCAGACTGGATTGAATTATCTATCATCAGGCAAGAGGAGGGTTTTCGACCTCGTCGAGCCCGTAGAAAGTCCAGAAAGCGGAGGCCGAACACTGCCCACTAATCATACTACCATTTTGAGGGGACGAGGTAGGAGAATAGGATGTGTTGCCGATGTAGAACAGGATTCAGGATATTGCTCGAACGATGGAGAAAAACAGGACCTTCCACTTAATCATTTCCCGATAGTACCTCTTTCTCTTCCTCCCTATATGATCGCTTTTGCTAACTCGATAAACTACCATAGTTCTCCTCCTGTCAAGTAATTTTCTCTGACAACTGTGTCTTCTTTTCTTTAGAATTTGTTTTTTGTTTTTCTTCATCCAATAAGTTTCATACTTTCTCCGTATTTTTTCTTAAATTTATAATTCTCAAATGATAAATAGAATTATTCGTTGAATTGTATCTCAAAGGCCACGTATCCTTACATCGAGAGTGCATCGAACCACATCAAAATTCTTGGAGCATATCCGAGTACGTATCATCATACAGCCGGGAGCAGTGGTCATTGGTCGGACCAGGAATCGATGTCTTTGACATTAACAAGCATCTAGAGTAGAATGCAAATTCGTGGCGTTACGCTTCCGGATGTGCTGTTCTCACGAAGATGCTCTCACTCTCTATCCTTCTACCTATCCATCTCCAAATTCTCTCTCTCTATATCTCTCTCTATCTCTCTCTCTCTCTCTCTCTCTCTCTCTCTCTACCTACCTCCTTACTCACTCGATCTATCTGCTGCTAAGACGAGGAGGGTTATATTCGTGCGGCTAGCCAAGATCTCCAAGAGCCAGTACGCATATCCGTGAACCGCAAATACTCCGCAGAGTAGGACAGATGCCACGTATTGTGTGTCACCAGTTGTTCCACGATTGCGTCTATCCTGACACAGAATATGCATCTAGCTATTTCTCTCTCTCTCCCTCTCTCTCTCTCTCTCTCTCTCTCTCTCTCTCTCTTTCTCTTCATCACTCTTGCACTATTTAAGTGCCGCAGATGTTTGGGAAGGCACGCTTTCGTCCGAAGATCTAAACGATACAACCACTTCTCTAGCAAATATCATGCTTTGCTTCCTGTCTCGGTGTGTGCAATCTCTAGAAATCTATATTTGTGTTTCTCCAAGCTTCATGCTTGACCGAACACGAGCATTCGTGGTTTTGACAAGGTCGAGATAAGCTTCGTGTTGCTTAGAGACATCTACTTGTATATATCTCGGATGAAAATTGTTTGCCCTCGTTTTCTGTTTGTCCTATATTCGGATTAAAAGATTAAATTCCGTTCATACGTTTG
This sequence comes from Vespa velutina, assembly GCF_912470025.1. NCBI lineage: Eukaryota > Metazoa > Arthropoda > Insecta > Hymenoptera > Vespidae > Vespa > Vespa velutina. The sequence goes on from NC_062194.1 coordinate 1,230,895, forward strand.
ACTCGTATACGTTTCCTCTAAAACAAATCGAAATTAATTATTCAATTCGGATGATCATCATTATTATTATTATTATTATTATCATTATTATTATTATTATTATCATTATTATCGTTATTATATATTGAGAAAATATTCGCACATACTATAATATATGTATATATAATACGCATACAATATATACTCCCCAAAATCACATATACATATATTCGTAAGGTACGCCGACGTCCCTATAACTTCTCCCCACCCTTATCGGTCGCAATAATGGAAACTACGTCGTCGATTCTATTTTCCCTCCCTCGGGAAGCCGGCCTGTGCAAAGCCGCCACCCCCTCTTGCTAGTCCCAGAAAGCGGAGCATACGGGACGCGAATAGAGCCGAGCCTTCGTACAATAATGGTTATTTATTAGCGCTAAATCAAATGCGTTAGCACCCCCATACCTTATTCTCTTTCTCTCTTCTCTTTCCACAACCCTCCTGAAGAACAATATATATGATAATAGCTGATAATAATGATTCCTAAAGCGATCGCCCATGGCAACGAATTTTCAACGCTGTGATAACGATGGAAAATTATTGAGTATTAAACAGATTTCAATTTTCAATAGTTTATCAATGACAAGCGAATAAAGTTCTATCATGTGGAAAATTCTTAGACGATATTGAATCGAACGAAGAAAATTATAGAACGTGGAATTCTAACACGGCATTGTATTTAAGACACATTATTTATCACTCGTTGATCTATTTAATATCCAGAATAAACGATCAGAAGAAGAAGAAGAAGAAGAAGAAGAAGAGGAATAAAAAGAGGGTCGTGAAGGATTTGCCGATCGTAATTGCTAATCGAACGAAGGAACGTTTAAAAGAAACAATTTCAAACGAGAGGGAAGGGCAGGTCTTGATTAACGATCTACCAAATGCGTTTCCATAATGATTAATGATGAGCTAAATACACGGAGCCCTTTTATACGTGTAATAATGTAAAACGTTTGCGATGGTAGATCGACGTTCAGGAACGTTGAGCAATTTTATTAAGTATGTTGGCACATATGTATCGGTTAGTACGTTCATGTAGATAATATCTATATACATACACAGATATATATTTACGTTACTACTTTATACGTAGAAACGTGTTGGTGAGTAGTTATATATAGAGCGAATATATACACGTGATGTAAACCACGCCAAGACCACTGCTTTTCGGTTAGAATATCGAGTTGCCTTGAAACCGTAATTTCGCATCACTCGAAACCCATGGCACACTGAAGTCAAAAGCATTCCTTTGGTAAACCCGAAGCATTTCCGATTGTAGCTATGAAAGGGCCGGGTGCTAAGATAAGCCGAGTACAATAGCGACATTGAATTCAGAGAAAGCCACCTTATAGAATCTACGATCTTCTAAGGTTTCATATTTTCTTATTAATATACAATCATAATATTGATCGTAATAATCGTATTAATTTTTCTCACGAGATAAAGTCTATGATGGCGATATCTGTGACGTCAAAAAGTTTACGAAAATACGAAATCAATAGGAAAATGTCCCACTTTCCCCCTCCCGCTCCCCCCTCCCCTCCGTAGTACGTACTCAAAATTTATTCTTTTTCGCCTCATTAAATCAAAATCAACGTCGAGTACGCGAATAAACTTTATCGTTCGTTGAGCAACCATGACGTTTTCATATTATTTATAATAAATTAATATGTTTTATTGCACGTATACCTGCGATACATAGCCGACGTAATATTTACGACTGGTCGCGACGATAACCACAAAATGTTTGGCTCTTCAACGCAAACAAATCCGGTCTCTCTAACAAATTACACGTTTGCCGGTTAAATTCGGACACCGAAACGCGCGTTACAAGTTTATTATTATTCGTATATGTATATAGAATGTTTTACGTTAATGAACAAAAATTGAAATAATAATGTCAAATGACAAAACCTCGAATATTTTTTCTTCTTCGTTATAAACAATTTGGATTTTTTTTTTTTTTTCATTATTATCAATTAGTTTTGTCCATATAATAACAATAATAATCCATTCATTAATTTATGATAATGAGTATCGTGTCGTATTTCATTGATAAAACGATTGAACATAATCGAAGGATTATTTAACGTGACGTTCATCATACGTATATCATATATTATCGATCATAAAATTACAACGTAATACGAGCTAAAATTTTGTTCAAATGTCCGATTTGTATTAAAGAGATACATAGGATAAAAATAATTGAACTAGCTAACAGATTTGAGATGGTAACACCTTGTTCAGAGTATGCCTGGTGTCCTTGGAAATCTACGAAGCCGTCGTAGAGAGTCCAGGTCTCTCGTAGCATGTAAACAAGCCGGTGTAATAGCGGCTGGCGACCCTGCCCATTCTCTGGTATTGTGTGTGCATACTGATGTTTCATTAGCCGACCGTTCATACCTCCTGCTCTACAATCCTCTCTCTCTCTCTCCCTCTCTCTCTCTCTCTCTCCCTATCTCCTTGTCTCTACGTAGGACTGTCAATCAAGTTTAGCTGGCCTCCGGCTGCATCAGAGTATAGCCTGCCGATCCGATCTCACCGCAACATCGCTCTGTTAGTATCGTAGTATAAGGGGATTACAATTATCCAATGTTTGAGTACTCCTTCCGTTGGATATGATCAGTGAAGATAGCCTCGACCTCGATCTCGTTTATGACTAACACGACAGCAAACTGGTATAATTCCATTCAAATTGAATTCTTGTTCGTTGCTCGTATAGAAAGAATATAATTTCATTTTTTTTCTTTTCTTTTCTTTTCTTTTTTTTCTCTTTTCTTTTTTTTTTTTTTGTTTTTTATTTTCTTTTCGTTACTGATAAATAATAATAAGAATCCTATCGTTAGGACTGTTCAATCAATTCCCATTGCGTTTCGAGCAATCAAAAAGGCAAATTCGAACTGATCTGATCATCGAACGAAAGCAAAGAAAAGGGTGGCCCTACGAATCACTTTGTTCTCTTTATAAGGGGATTAAAATTATCCAGAGTATTCGAATGCCTGGTGTTTCTACATACTATCCCTCTTCTCCTCCACCTGTACCACATTTGCAATCTGTTCGTCCGAATTACGCGCAGCACGCTCGCCGTTGCTACGAGCAGAACAGCAGACTGGCAATGCTCCCGGGACCTTTTGCCAAACTCTGTGCTCTCTGTGCTCGTATATACTCCCTTAATCATTGTAGTCCTCTCTCTCTCCCTCTCTCTCTCTCTCTCTCTCTCTCTTACGAACTATAAATCGAGACACGGCTCATAGACCAAACGAAACGATCTGTAAAATTAAAGTATACGCTTGTTTCACGTGAAATCGAAAGCTTTGTTATTTTTCTTTTCTTTTTTATCATAAATAAAAAAAATGTTTAATAATAAATAATATATATATATATATCCATCGTATAGATGGAAAAGAAAATGATCTTAAATATAATAGGTTCATAGATAATACGTGATACTTCCGTCGAGTACACAAATAGAATCATTTGTCCAAGAGAATCTTCCCGCAAATGTCACAAATCAATTGGATGGCCGTTAAACCCCAACCCAAATCGCTTTGTGCGGATCACATTATAAGGGGATTACGGTCATCCAGTTGCTCGATTACCTTTACGCCCGCGCGAATCCATTAAGTGTCCGTGTTTTGCGAGAGGGTGACAGTGATCATGGTAGTGATAGCGTCGTCAAAGTCTATTCGTTTATTCGTACAATGGAAATTCTACGTAGATAAAAGATAATTTAATTAGTTTGGATTCCGGGCACGTGGCAAAACCCTTTCATTGGTGGTCCATTAATTTTATCTCTCTCTCTCTCTCTCTCTCTCTCTCTCTCTCTCTCTCTTTCTCTTTTTTCTTTCTTGTTTCCTTTCTTTCTTTTCTTCTTCTTCGATAGATCTTTATCGTTCAACGAGAGTTTCTTCATAAATAAACAAAAAAATCGATCTTTCAACAAGTTTAAGGTACTTCCTTTCTACTTTTAAAAAGATCTGGTATCGCTGGGAACATAAATTTTCGGCACGTCCCTCTCGAATCAGATACCTTAAAAGTATCTCTGGTTAGGGACTGGAAGAGATGAGAGGGAAACGAGAAGAAGAATAAAGAAAGAAAGAAAGAAAGAGAAAAAAAATGAGGACAAGGGTTGGGTACACAGAGGAGGCCTACCCCTCGTAACGAATGGACTCCATTGGAACGGAAACGAACGGGACAGAAACAGTGAGAGAGGAAGGGGATGAAAGTTAGAATAGAAGTCACGGGACATTTTGCGGAGGTCGCCTATCTGATCATCCTCAAAAACGGATCCCTAAACCGGAGGGATGCGTCCACACCCTTGGTCATCTTTCTCTATCTCTCTCTCTCTTTTTAGTGTGTTAACTATGAAGGAAAGAGAGAAAGGGAAGAGTCAATGGCGGTATGTAGGGGGTGGAAAGGAAGGGTGGACGGCCGGTTTGTGCAACGTGTGTGATTACGTTGGCAATTACTCCCACCCTAAGCTTGGTCAGAGGGTGGCTAGACACCCTCTCTCTCTCTGTCTCTCTTTCTTCTCTTTCGCTTGTTCACTCACTACCCTCATTCTTGTGTTCTCTCTAGTCGCCTCGCCCGGCACTGCGGAAGGGTTGTAACTCGTTATTAGCGAGAGAAGGGAGCGGTGGAAGGGTAGGAGAAGTGATTACAGCCCCCGAAGTAGATTCCTCGACGATGATAAACGCCAGTCCGCAGATCCGATCACGAGCCCTCCCTCTCTCTCTCTCTCTCTCTCTCTCTCTCTCTCTCTCTTATTCTTACGCGTTCTATCTCTTTCTCTTTTGCCATCTTTGCTGCCGATCGAAGAATCGACGTTTACCAAGAGATCACGGAAGCTCCACGTGCTAACCTTTTACTTTTCCCTTCGATAGGGTGATAAGGTGTTCAAAGGGCTTGAAAGTTTTATCGCTTGGAAGTAAGGGAATCCAGTTTCCAGGTAGGTGGATCGAACTACTTTGCTCGATTATATCCGTAATGGAACGAGCTGATAGTTTCGATGATCTTCTGTTCTGATCATGGACCATTCTCCATTTAGTTCAAACGATATTATTTGATCTATCGAAAGAAGAACTATCTCGTGAAGAGAATTCGATACCAAGTCGAGAGTAATCTTTCTTAATTACAAATTAAATCCTAAAACGAAACGCTTTACTGTCTGTCTTTTATAAAGTCGAGAGATCTTTTCATTAACCAAAAAAAAAGAGAGAGAGAGAGAGAGAGAAATTGTCACAATGCTTTAAAATTAATTTTTAAAAACAACTGAATTCATTATAAATAATAATAATAATAATAGTAATAATAATGGTGTATTAAAATATCAAGATTAAACGTTACATGTACGATATTCCTATTACTTGAAAGGTAAAAAGTCGACCGAGCTCGTTTACTCTCCTCTTCTCTGCAGGACCTTTAGGGGTGGAAAGGCATTAGCTTCTTGTATGTCGTGGTGTAGCTGCACTCGCGAGTTGCACTCCTGTATACCAGCGGAAACCATACGCGTGGAACGAAAAGATAACGCAATTTATTTCAGGCTTTATTCATTCTCCTGGTCGTTTCTACCCTCTTTCCATCCCTTCCCTCCACTTCCTCTTCCTCCTTCTCTTCCTCCTCCTCCACCACTATTTTACCTCTCTTTCTCTTCGTGGTCCAGCCGCAGTGGTGAACGCTTTTTGCGATTTTTTTCTTTTCTTTTTTTTCTGTTTTATTTTATTCCCTTTTTTTGACCCTTCCTCTTCCTCTCTCTCTCTCTCTCTCTCTCTCTCTCTCTCTCTCTCTCTCTCTCTCTTCTTTTGCCATGGATTTCTTCCACTCTTCCACGTCATCACCGCTATCACCAATCTGGCCGTCGTCGACGGGAGAATTTTAATGCGTTGTCCCCTTCTTTCCTCCCTTCTCCCTCTGTCCTATTCCATCCCGTTACAACGCGGCCCGGGGGGCTTCATTACCAACGATAAAATCTCAAACCCGTTTCAGATACGTCCAGGACGAAAAAGCGTGCAAGCACCGGACGAATGACGTCGACTGTCCGTGTAACGTCGACTCTAGAGTAATAGGTTGTGAATGAGGGGAAGGGGTGGGGAGGGGGGAGGGGAAAGGGAAATAGGGGAAAAAAGTCCTGGAGAAATTCTTCTCCATACTTTCTTTCTTCATTCTTTCCTCGAACAGCCAATTAGAATTTAAAGCCGACAGAAATTTCTATCTCCGTCGTATTAAAATTTTGGTGGATGAATTTATTTCTTTTTTTTTTTTTTTTTTTTTTTTTTTTTTTTTTTTTTTTTTTTTTTTTTTCTTTTCCTTTCTTTCGGTGAAATAAAAGTAATTAGTAATTTTCGAAGGTCTTTGGAGAGAGAAAAAAAAATCCACGATCCATGAATCTTTTCGGAAACGAAAGAATCATGACCGAGGATTATTAATTGCAAGTCCGATTATAAATTCAAGTAGAATGTCCGTATCATATATCAGACGTTATATACATATATTATATTTTATATTTTATTTGCGCTGCTACTACTAGAGAAACGTCACGAATTTTTCACGGATCGTGCGAATGAACGCGTGATAATTTATCGATCGATCGTTTCGAATAAATAATAAAAAAGAAAAAAAAGAAAAAAAAAGAAAAAAAAAAATAGAAAAAGAAAGCGCACAGATCTATTGACTCTTTTTTTTTCCGTCGTTATTTTATTAATGCAAATTAACGCGTGAAAATTATCGAGCTGAAGTTTATAAACGCTGGGGAAAACTCGTATCGTTTCTCCGACAACGTTGAACTTCGAGAAAGAGAGAGAAAGAGCGTATATACGCGGAGGGCGCTGATATTGATGTTCATTGAATTCCGTACCGCCCATTAATTCACCCCTCCTTTCGATCCTTTTTCATGCCGTGTGCACTCGTAAATCAATTTCACAGATTAGCGAAAGTGCCAATAAGCGTATCGTTCCTAACGACTCTCGGATATTTCGATACAGAGAAAATAGAGAGAGAGATAGAGAGAGAGAGAGAAAGACGAACAGACAGAGAAAGAGAGAGAGAGAGAGAGAGAGAGAGAGAGAGAGAGAGAAAGAGAAAGAGAAAAGTGCATAATCAACGTCGACAGGAAAGGAACTTCGATTATCATTATCACCTTCGTGCCTTAAAATTTCAACTTTTTCCTTTTTTTTTTTTTTTTTTTTTTATAATTACATTATCTCTTAATTTACATTATACGTGAATCGACATTTATATAAATTCGTTGTGTACTTATATTTAATATATATATATATGTTTTTTTTTTTAATATAATTAAACATATCATTCATTCTATCGAATGTCATTACTCGATATATTACTTCGTTCCATTATAATGTACACGTTTAACGCATGAAATATTTTCTTATATTACTTTAGAGGAGGATCTATTATCCTTCATCCTTTAGCTTTTATAATTAGCAGTTCCTTGCGTTGTACGATTCGTATAACACGTTTCAGGATAATGCCGACATACTCGCCGAGGTTCTCGTATATCGTACTATCAATTAAGAAAGTTTCACCGCAGGGAAACTATCGAGAAAGATCTTATTCCTATTAAACAGGAAGTAAGGCAAATAGGATGAACGCGATGCTTCTTCGTACGCATCCTCTTCATCGACACATGATTCGCTGTTGAAATTCGACTTAAAGATTACACTAGTCTATTATTGGATCTACATTAACTCCGATGAGTTTACGTTCGATAATCCAATTTCTCCTTTTGTATACGTTCTACAGTTGATGAAGACTCTCATCTACGCACAAGTAAATTTATTGTCATAGATGTATAAACCATAATTAGTTTAGTTCATTATTATCATCACTTTTTTTTTCCTTTTTTCTTTTTTCCTTTCTTTCGATTAATTAAATTTAACCGCAACAAATTTTGTAGGACTCATTTGATATTCTTAAGAAAAAAAAAAAAAAAAAAAAATCTCGTTAATAATTAATCTTCAACTTCGTATGTAATCTCTTACCTTTGTCGTTAATTCACGCAATCGTCGTTTATCTAATTTAAAAGTAACTCTTCATCCCTCGTTGAACACGCAGCCGATGGATCTTTAAACTTTAACCTTCGAACTGGCACCCTCTTCCACGTTGGCCACGTCAACGTGGAACTGGCACGCAACACGAGAGACCCGGATCACTCTTGCTAAACAATATTTAATGTCTCAACACGCCTCTTGCTGGTAACCTTCGTTGAACAAGTTAGCTTCGATCAGACGATATACATTCTACATGCAAAGTGCTCTAACTTATTCGCAGATTTATCGAGTGAAAACCACCAACGAGATTGAGGGACAGAGAGAGAGAGAGAGAGAGAAAGAGAAAGAGAAAGAGAGAGATAGACAGAAAGAGAGAGAGAGGGAGGGGAGGAAGGAGAAAGGTGTTAGCCTGTTAGTCTAAATGATGTAATATCTTAAAATCGCAGAACTATTATCTCGATTAAAATATTTGATAATCGAATTTTCGTTGTCTGGATGAAAGTCTGGAAAATACGAAAAAGAGAGAGGGGGTGGGAAGGAGAGAGAGAGAGAGAGAGAGAGAGAGAGAGAGAGAGAGATGTATAGGCAAATAAATAGAGGAATGAGAGAGAAGAGAAGAGAAGGGATGGAAAGGGCAGCAGGCAGGGGTGGTTTAAGGGGGTTGATTAATGAGAAAGGAGTGACGTAGCGGTACGCCGCGGCACCAGCCACGCTCTCTGGCCCATTTCATCTCTGCTCCCTCTTTACCTTCCCTTCATTTCTTTGCCAACCCTCCCCGACGGTGGTTGGTCACGCGTTTCACTTTCTCTCGGCTTTTCCATCTTTCTATCCTTCTCCCGCTCTCTTTCTCTCTCTCTCTCTCTCTCTCTCTCTCTCTCTCTCTCTCTCTCTCTCCTTCTATCTCTCTTTCACTTTCTCTTATCTTCTGAAATCCAACCTTTTTTCGTACACCGTGTTTGTCCGTATTGTTTCCTCGTTTCTCTTTGTCCACGTTTCTTTACCTCCTCCTCTTAAATTCCATGCCTGTATTTTCTCACTTTCACCATCGCCGTTTCTGCTTTCTTTCTACCACTTCTCCTTCCTAACTTTCCTTCCCTTTTCTCTTTTTGCTTTCCTTCCTATATAGCGCCAACATACGTTTCACTTTCTATCTCTGTCTTTCATTTTCCCTTCTTTTTCCTATGTTTTTTTTTCTTCCGTTCCTCTTTGTCTTTACCAATTCTTTCGGTATTTGCTTGTATTATTTGCAGATTTATCTCTGTGTCACTGTTGTTGCCCATTTCCTTTCTTGAGGCATTTTCCTTCTTTCTTTTTTTTTCCTTCTTTTTTTCTTTTTTTTTTTTTTTTTTTTTTTTTTTTTTTTTTTTTATTTTTTTTCCTCTTTTATTCAATTCACTCGCGGAATCATTTATCTTGCGCATTTTAATTGTACTCTATATATATATACATTGATTAAATATATAATTTCAGATTTTACCGAAGTAAGAAAATAAATGAAACTAGTAGAAGGGGATCGTGGGTTAGAAAATTATAGCAATTTTCCAACGATTTAGCTATACTCCTTCGATTTAGAAATTGTTCGCGTTCTAATATGCATGCGCATTCATTCGAATGGAAACTTTATTCCCCTATTCGTGGAAACTTTATTTACATACTTTTTGAAAGCAATATCGGTAGTCTAACATTTTATTTGCGCACGATTTGATATATAAAGTTGCTGACTCGTGTAATCGAAAAATTTATTATCGATCGAATTGATTTATTTTATTTTTCTTTTTCTTTTTTTTTTTTTTTTTTTCCTTACCTCATGTTATTTCTTACCATTAAAGTTATCATTTTGATATCGAGTTTCTTATAAATATTTTTTCTAGAATATCATCGTCGAGAGGAAAGAATTTAAAAGCACGTTCTCTCTTAATAGAAATGTAGAAATCGTTCTTCTACTGTTAAACCACAGGATCGGGAGAAGATACGTGACCAGTTCCGTTTCGACTCTCTTGGGAAAGTCTGCATTAGAGAAAGCAGGGGAGAGAGAGAGAGAGAGAGAGAGAGAGAGAGAGAGAGAGAGAGAGAGAGAGAGAGAGAGAGAGAGAGAGAGAGAGAGAGAGAGAGAGATGAGAATAGAGGAGGAAACACGCATTAAATGAGATAGAAGGTCCTAGGAACTCGTCAGCTGGGCCATGTCCCACGCGATCATCGTATGTTGGTCGAAAAGTGATAGCAAATCAGTATCCCTCGAGAGTACTGATATTCCCAGCAAGCCTTTTTTCCTCTTCTCATTCTTTCCGACCATTGTCTTGCAGTTTCTAATGCTTGTGGTCCTACGGGAATGAATTTCACCGAAGTTTGACATCTCCGTTACAACGTCTACCATGTTTGTACGGTCTCTCTCTCTCTCTCTCTCTCTCTCTCTCTCTCTCTTTCATTATTGTGTTTCTAACTTCAAACGATTCAAGTACATTAAAAGTTTTGCTTCTGTAAAGATCCAGAAGATATTAATACCAAAATTTAAAATATCTCAGATTCGTCTTGGCAATAACAAAACAAAAAAAAAAAAAAGAAAAAAGAAACAAAAAAAAAAAAATAAAAGAAGAAGAAGAAAAAAAATGAAAAATACATTTAAACATCACACCTGCCTTTCATATATATAATACATATATATTATACAGGTAAACCATTTGATTGTGAGTTGGAGAAAAAAAGTGAAAGGGTGGTACGACTACCATGGTCGACTCTAGGGATTAAAATAATAATAACGTTGGAAAATTGGACACGGCTATGGTGCCCTCGTAATCTTCGCCAGCCATATGCTCAGAACCCTCTATGCACGTTAGTAAGTTACGTCGGTATTGGGTGCCCTTGGAACGAAGCCAAGCGAATGTAAAAAATGATCGGCCACCTAATCTGGCATTGTGCGAGGGCGAGCAAGCCGTGTGAGGGACCACCGTCACCACCATAAAGCGTAACTTTATTCAATTGCGACTTCGTTGCGCTACGTCCTCGTTTTTTGAAGGTTCTAAATGGTTCCTGTATAGGACAGAGAGAGGCAGAGAGAGGCAGAGAGAGACAGAGAGAGAGAGAGAGAGAGAGAGAGAGAGAGAGAGAGATTTAATCGAATCGATCGCATCCATCCTGCCTGCCGATAAGGCGATGCACATAAACACGTATTACGAAGGAGATACGAGCGAAAGGGATAGAATATATTGTACATGCCGTAGAGAAATATATGTTCTCTCTCACTCTCTCTCTCTCTCTCTCTCTCTCTCTTTCTCTTTCTCTCTCTCTTTCTCTCTCTCTCTCTCTTCCTATGTTCTTGTCTTCGTTGACCCTGGATTATCGCGGATTTAGCAAGCTCAAAGTGGGTCGTCCTTGTTCTCATCATCGACGCGTTTTAACCATGATCCATCCCTGAGATCTTACTGGAGAAACGTGCCCAAACATTGACTGTTTTTTTAAGATAACGAGATGCTTTTAATCGTCCGATGAAGTTGTAAGCATTTTTGCTCGCTTCGAAATCAAGTGGAATAATACTTGTATATGCATATATATATATATATA